>NC_090025.1:189181574-189481574 GCF_037176765.1 Anolis sagrei
TGAGCATGGCCATACAGCCCAGAAAACTCAACATCAACCAATATTTTTAAAAAACTCTAAAATCATAACAGTAAATAAAGAATAACACTAAAAGGGGTGGGGGGAGATTCCAGACAAGAATCAATCAGGTCCAGTTAACACCTCCCAACAAAGGATTCCCTCGGGCAGCAATCAGGTTTATATCTCTGTGGAATAATGTCAAGGGTGGGAGATGGCCATACAGTCCTAAAAACTCGCAGCAACACAGAGAAGATAGTTTTTTTTGTGGTGGAGGGTCCTTCTTTGGAGGCTTTTAAACAGAGGCTGGCCATCTGTCGGGGGTGCTTTGAATGCAATTTTCCTGCTTCTTGGCAGAATGGGGTTGGACTGGATGGCCCATGAGGTCTCTTCCAACTCTATAATTCTATTATTATTATTATTATTCTATTATTATTATTATAGATTATTATTATTGTTGTTATTGTTGTAATTATTGTTATTATTGTTGTTATAATTATAGAGACTTCAAGGCCAATTGGGGACTTTTCCTGGAGAGAGATTGATTCAGAAGAGGTTTGCCATGGCTTCCCTCTGAGGCTGAGAGAGTGTGACTGCCCCCCCCCCCCCCCCCAGGCCACCCCATGGGTTTCTTTCTATTGCAAAACCAGGCTTCCAAGCCAGGTCTCCAAAGTCAGGCCAGGAGTCCTGGTGAAGGATTTTCTGGATCTGAGGCCCCTTCCACATAGCTGTATAAATAAAATCCACATTGAACCGAATTATACGTCAGTGTGGACTAGGGGGATCTTCCACACAGCCATATAACCCTAGAATATCAAATCCCACAATATCTGCTTTGATCACAATATCTGTCGGGAAGGTAAAGGCGCTCAGTGCAGTCATGCCGGCCACATGACCTTGGAGGTGGCTATGGACAAGGCCGGCTCTTCGGCTTAGAAATGGAGATGAGCACTACCTTCCAGAGTCCTACACGACTGGACTTAATGTCAAGGGAAACCTTTACCTTTTGTCTGCTTTGAACTGCGACATCTGAGCCCACACTGTCATTTATTCCAGTTCAAAGCAGATCCTGTGGGATTTTATTCAGCTGTGTGGAAGGGGGCTCAGATAATCCACTTCAAAGCAGGTATTGCGGGTTATCTACCTTGATATTCAGGGTCATATGGCTGTATGGAAGGGCCCTGAGACGCTTGTAGGCAAAGCAAACCCCAAACAAAGCACTAATTTGCGTAAAGACAAAGGAAAGAAATCAAAACTTGAGGCAGGATCTGTAGCTACACTTAGTCTTGGAAGCAGTGGGTCTAATACATAGGGGGCAAAGCCAGCAAAGGAAGAAGGGAATGAAAGAAGGCGAGAGTGGGGCCTAATTTCCTTGAATCCACTTTAAATCCGGTTGCTGCCTCCTGCAGAATTCCAGGGTTTTGTAGTTTAGGGAGGAGCCTTTAACAGCCACACTAAACTACAAACCCCAGAACTCTGCAGGAAGCAGAAACCGGATTTAAAGTGGATTCATTTTCTAGTATGATGAGGTAGTAGTAGATCTATGCGACCCAATAGACTTTTCTACTTGCAGATGTCACTGGATGGATTTCCTCACTAATAAGGATTTAGGAGACCAGTGGGTGGCAGAATCTATTTCTGGTCTCCATTCCTTCCTAATGGTTTGAGTTCTTCCTTCCTCCCTTCTTTTCGTCTCCCTTTCTTCCTTCTCTTCCTTCCTCCTTTCTTTCCATCTTCCTTCTTTTCATCTTCCTTCCTTCCCTTCCTTCCCTCCCTCCCTCCCTTCTTCCTTCCTTCCTCCCTTCTTTTCGTCTTCCTTCCTTCTTTCCCTTCCTTCCTTCTTTCCTTCCTTCCATTCTTCCTTCCTTCTTTTCGTCTTCCTTACTTCCCTTCCTTCCTTCCTTCCTTCCTTCCTTCCTTCCTTCCTTCTTCCTCCCTCCCTCCCTCCCTCCCTTTTTTTGTCTTACTTCCTTCCCTTCCTTCCTTCCTTCCTTCCTCCCTTCCTCCCTTCCTCCCTCCCTTCTTTTCGTCTTACTTTCTTCCTTCCTTCCCTTCCTTCCTTCCTCCTTCCTCCCTCCCTTCTTTTCGTCTTCCTTTCTTCCTTCCCTTCCTTCCTTCCTTCCTTCCTTCCTCCCTCCCTCCCTTCCTTCCTTCTTTTCGTCTTCCTTTCTTCCTTCCCTTCCTTCCTTCCTTCTTCCTCCCCCCTTCTTTTCATCTTCCTTTCTTCCTTCCTTCCTTCCCTTCCTTCCTTCTCTCCTTCCTTCCTTTCTTCCCTTCCTTCCTTCCTTCCTTCCTTCCGTCCTTCCTCTCAAGTCCCGTCTCCCAAGGTGCATCTACATTGTGCTTTGGCATCACTTAGAATCATACCTGGGAGAGACCCCCTGAGCCATCCAGTCCAACCCCATTCTGCCAGAGAGCAAGAAAATTGCAGCCAAACCACCCCGGACAGGTGGCCATCCAGCCTCTGTTTAAAAGCCTCCAAAGAAGAAGCCTTCGCCACACTCCGGGGCAGAGAGTTCCACTGCTGAACAACTCCCACAGTCAGGAAGTTCTTCCTCATGTTCAGGTGGAATCTCCTTCCCTGTAGTTTGAAGCCATTGTTCTGCAGTCCTGAACTGCCATGGCCCAATGCTATGGAATGATGAGAGTTGCAGTTTTAACAAAGCTTTCCCTTTCTACCAAAGAGCAGTGGTGCCTCCCCAAACTATAATTCCCAGCATCTCATAGCATGGAGCAATTTGGCATCATTGGACTCCAATGGCATTGTAGATGGACACTAATGGGGGCTTTCTGGAGATAAAGGTGGAGGGCATGCCTATAATAATAATAATAATAATAATAATAATAATAATAATAATAATTCAATGAATTATATTACATTACATTACATTATAAAATATAATATTAATATATTATATTATAAAATATATTATTATAATATATTAATTAATTAATAATTAATTAATAAATAAAGTATTTTGGCCACATAATGAGAAGACAGTTAAGCTTAAAGACAATTATGCTGGGGAAAACGGAAGGAAAAAGGAAGAGAGGGCAAGATGGATAGATGGCATCCTTGAAGTGACTGGCTTGACTTTGAAGGAGCTGGGGGTGGTGACGGCCGACAGGGAGCTCTGGCGTGGGATGGTCCAGGAGGTCACCAAGAGTCGGAAACGACTGAACGCATGAACAAGAACAACATACTATAAAATATTATATTATAAAATATTGGTTTATATTATAAAATATTATATTATCATAATAATGTATTAATTAATAAATAATTAATAAATAAAGTATTTTGGCCACATAATGAGAAGATAGGAAAGCTTAGAGAAGACAATTATGCTGGGAAAAAAGGAAGGAAAAGGAAGAGAAGGGCAAGATGGATGGATGACATCCTTGAAGTGACTGTCTTGACCTTGAAGGAGCTGGGGGTGGTGACGGCTGACAGGCAGCTCTGACGTGGTGTGGTCTAGGAGGTCATGAAGAGTCGGAAGCTTTGGCCACATAATGAGAAAACAGGAAAGCTTAGAGAAGACAATTATGCTGGGGAAAAAGGAAGGAAAAGAAAGAGAAGGGCAAGATGGATGCATGGCATCCTTGAAGTGACTGTCTTGACCTTGAAGGAGCTGGGGGTGGTGACGGCTGACAGGCAGCTCTGACGTGGTGTGGTCTAGGAGGTCATGAAGAGTCGGAAGCTTTGGCCACATAATGAGAAAACAGGAAAGCTTAGAGAAGACAATTATGCTGGGGAAAAAGGAAGGAAAAGAAAGAGAAGGGCAAGATGGATGCATGACATCCTTGAAGTGACTGTCTTGATCTTGAAGGAGCTGGGGGTGGTGACGGCTGACAGGCAGCTCTGACGTGGTGTGGTCCAGGAGGTCATGAAGAGTCGGAAGCGACTGAACGAATGAACAAGAAGAATTTATTATAAAATATTCTATAATATTCTATAATATAATAAATTATAATATAATATAATGTAATGTAATGTAATGTAATGTAATGTAATGTAATGTAATGTAATATTATATTATATTATATTATATTATATTATATTATATTATATTATATTATATTATATTATATTATATTATATTATTATTGTGGGCCGATTTGTTTATTAGACACGTGTACCTGCTCGTCTGAATTAGTCCCTACTCCGCTGCCTCCTCCTTGCCTTTTCCTTCCATCCCTTTAGGATAGAAAATCGAAATTATAATTCCCGTCTGGGTTTTTTAAAAGGAGTCCTTTCACCAACAAAAGGAGCCGTTGCTAAGCGCAGTTCCCGCCACGCCGGGCTAATTCGATTGTAATTCAAGAAAGAGAGAGAGAGAGAGGGAGAAAAAGGAGGAAAAACACTCCAAGGAGTGTGATGCTGTCCCCACCCAAAACACACACACACCAAGACACTTAAGTGTATTTATTTATACACAAATGCCCAAACAAGACATTATTCCCCCCACCCCGATTCTACTCAATTCCTTTTAAAATGTCGCAATTGGCTACTTTGATCAGCATTTAATGGCCTTGTAGCATCAAAGCCTAGCTGATTGCTGCCTGGGGGGATCCTTTGTTGGAAGGTGTTATCTGGCCCTGATTGATTCTTGTCTGGAATCCCCCCTCTCCCTTTAGTGTTGTTCTTTATTTACTGTTATGATTTTAGAGTTTATTTGCTGTGAGCTTTCTGGGCTGTCTGGCCATGTTCCAGAAGCATTCTCTTCTGACGTTTCGCCCACATTTATGGCAGGCATTCTCAGAGGTTGTGAGGTCTGTTGGAAACTAGGAAAATTGGGTTTATGTATCTGTGGAAACTCGTTATGATTTTAGAGAAGAAAGCTGGGTTGCTGTGAGTTTTCTGGGCTGTCTGGCCATGTTCCAGAAGCATTCTCTCCTGACATTTCGTCCACATCTATGGCAGGCATCCTCAGAGGTTGTGAGGTCTGTTGGAAACTAGGAAAATTGGGTTTATGTATCTGTGGAAACTCGTTATGATTTTAGAGAAGAAAGCTGGGTTGCTGTGAGTTTTCTGGGCTGTCTGGCCATGTTCCAGAAGCATTCTCTCCTGACATTTCGTCCACATCTATGGCAGGCATCCTCAGAGGTTGTGAGGTCTGTTGGAAACTAGGAAAATTGGGTTTATATATCTGTGGAAACCCCTTATGATTTTAGAGAAGAAAGCTGGGTTGCTGTGAGTTTTCTGGGCTGTCTGGTCATATTCCAGAAGCATTCTCTCCTGACGTTTCTCCCACATCTATGACAGACATCCTCAGAGGTTGTGAGGTCTGTTGGAAACTAGGAAAATTGGGTTTATATATCTGTGGAAAACCGTTATGATTTTAGAGAAGAAAGCTGGGTTGCTGTGAGTTTTCTGGACTGTCTGGCCATGTTCCAGAAACATTCTCTTCTGACGTTTCGCCCACATTTATGGCAGGCATCCTCAGAGGTTGTGAGGTCTGTTGGAAACTAGGAAAATCAGGTTTATATATCTGTGGAAACCCCACTTGCCTAGTTTCTGACAGACCTCACAACCTCTGAGGATGCCTGCCATTGATGTGGGCGAAACGTCAGGAGAGAATGCTTCTGGAACATTGCCATATTGCCCGGAAAACTCACAGCAACTCAGTGATTCTGGGCCATGAAAGCCTTCGACAAAATCTGGCTACCAATATTTTAAAAAACTCTAAAATAATAGTAAATAAAAAACACTAAAAGTGGGGGGGGGGGGGATTCCAGACAAGAATCAATCAGGGCCTCCCAACAAAGGACTCCCCCAGGCAGCAATCAGCTAGGCTTTGACGCTAAAAGGCCATTAAATGCTAATCAAAGTAGGCAATTGCGACATTCACACAAAGGATGCCTGGGTTGCTTTGAGTTAACCATGTTCTAGAAGCATTCTCTCCTGACGTTTCGCCTGTATCTATGGCAGGCATCCTCAGAGGTTGTGAGGTCTGTTGGAAACTAGGAAAATGGCTGGCTGTAAGCAGCCAGACCTTGACACTGCTAAGGCCATTCAATGCTAATCAAGGTGAACAGCTGAAGCATTCATACCAGCCTCCAACACACAAGAGTTCTTTCTCCCACCCTGGTAAAACTACAACTTCCAGGATGCCGGTAGGCTGTTAGGAATTGTGGGAGTTGGAGTCCAAAACACCTGGAGGGCCCAAGTTTGACCAAGCCTGATCTACATGCCGTTGAATCCGAATGGCTTCGAATGCAGCTTTACAATAAGATAATTCTGCCCCCCCCCCTTCCTCCTCCTCCTCCTCCTCTTCTTCCTCTGGCCCTTATCAGCCTCTCCCACCTCTTTCTGATCCAGGTATCGATCCGTTGCTTTTGTCTCTTTCCCTCTGAAACGATTTCCTTTAAGCCAGAGTTGAAAAGTCGGGAATATATATATATAGATAGATAGAGAGAGAGAGAGAGAGAGAGAGAACACACACACACATATATATATTTGTGTGTGTGTGTGTGTGTGTGTGTACATATATATATATATTCCCGATATAGTGTAAACACACACACATATATGTATCCCTGATATATTGTAAACACACACACACATATATATTGTAAACAATATAAACACACACATATATTGTGTTATATATATATATATATACACACCCGATATATTGTAAACACACACATATATATTGTAAACATATATATATATACATATATATACATGTACATATACATTAAACACACACTATGTGTGTGTGTGTGTGTGTTTATATTGTTTGCAATATATATGTGTGTGTGTGTGTGTGTGTTTACAATATATCGAGGTGTGTGTGTGTGTATATATATATATATGTTTACACTATATCGGGAATACACACATACACAAATATATGTGTGTGTAGGTGTTTATATATATTCCCGATATCTATATCTATCCATCTATCCATCTATCCATCTATCCATCTATCCATCTATCCATCTATCCATCTATCCATCTATCCATCCATCCATCCATCCATCTATCTATCTATCTATTCCCGATATATTGTAAACACACACACATATATATATTGTAAACCTATCTATCTATCTATCTATCTATCTATCTATCTATCTATCTTACATACACACACACACACAAACATATATATATGTGTGTGTGTTTCCAAAAAAAAATCATAGTGCCTACAATGCGCATCCAACCGACAATTCAAGGCAATCGAAATGATAGGTAGAACAGAGAGGCCATTTCTGCAGATGCGTGTACAGTACACGCGTGTTCATGTGTGAATGCGGAAACCAAGGCCAAGAAGTGGCAGGATGGGTTAATAATGAAACCACATTCGAGATTTTTCTCGTTCTCATACTGCCTGATTGGAAGGAGGGTTTTTTTTTACGGATGCGTGTTCATGTACACGCGTGTTCACGTGTGAATGCGGGAAAACACGGCCAAGAAAGGGTAAGGTGGGTTAATAATGAAACCACTTTAGAGATTTCTTTTCGTTCTCAGCTTGCCTGATTGGAGGGCGGTGGTTTCTGAAGACGCGTGTACACGTACACGTGTGTGTTCACGTGTGAATGCGGAGAACCACTGCCAAGAAAGGTATAGTGGGTTAATAATGAAACGACTTTAGAGATTTGTTTCGTTCTCAGCTTGCCTGATTGGAGGGAGGGCGTTTTTGCAGACACGTGTACATGTACACGCGTGTTCACGTGTGAATGGAGGAAATTAAGGCCAAAAAGGGGCAGGGTGGGTTAGTAATAAAATAACTTTCGAGATTTTTTTTTTTGCCTGATTGGGGAGGGGCGGTGGTTTTTGCAGACGCGTGTACATATATATATGTACACGCGTGTCCACGTGGGAATGAAGCCACAAGACCAAGAAGGGGAGTGAGGGAAAGAATGAATGAAACCTTCCTTCCTGTGGATTTATTTTTTGCATCCTTATCTTCAAAAACCCACAGTATTCGCGAGTGGACACGTGTCCAGGTGCGTGTGCACGTGTGAATGGGGACCCAAAGCCAAGAAACCTTCCTCTTGGTGATTTTCCATTCTGTGATTTTTTTTTCTATCCTCATCTTCAAAAACCACATTATTCGCGGGTGGACACCTGTCCAGGCGCGTGTGCACGTGTGAATGGGGACCCAAAGCCAAGAAACCTTCCTCTTGGTGATTTTCCATTCTGTGATTTTTTTTTCTATCCTCATCTTCAAAAACCACATTATTCGCGGGTGGACACCTGTCCAGGCGCGTGTGCACGTGTGAATGGGGACCCAAAGTCAAGAAACCTTCCTCTTGGTGATTTTCCATCCTGATTTTTGGGGTTTTTTTGCGTGGGGCGCGCTCCCGTGCCCGTGCCCGCGTGGCTCTGACGTTTCCTCCCTCCTCCTCCTTTTCCTCCCTCCTTTTCCTCCTTCTTCTTCTTCTTTTTCCCTTCTGACTTTATTTTAAAATATTAGGCGAGGTGAGGAATTATAAATGATGCCTGGCTTATCTTTGCCGCTCACATATCCCGGATCAGAGGGGCTGATTAAGAAAGGAGTCAGAGGCAACGCCGGATTCATAATGATTCCGAATAATGAATCCTTATCTCTGCTTTCCAGATTATCAACCTTCCAGCTCCCCCTGTTTTGTTGCTTGGGATAATTTATTGCATCTAATACATCACAATGAATCTGATGGCAGGAAACGATGGGATGGGATGGGGAGGGGAGGAGGAAAAAGAGAAAAAAGAGCAGCAAAAGCAGAAGCATCTTCCTCCCAGCCCCTCCTTCCCCTTTCCAAGGCCTACATGGTCCATTTGGGGGCTCTTCCCCCCCATTTTTAATTGGAAGGAACATATATATATATAATAGATCTGACTGAACTCCCCTCAAAAGGGAAGAGGAAGAAGGGAGTCCAACCCAGAGATGAACAATTCTCTCTCTCTCTAATGATTGTGTCAATTTGGGGAGGAAATTAAACCCAGTGGAAGGACTTCTCTTTCTTTCCCACTTTTGGCATTACTATTGACTTTGTGGAAGGGGAGGAATTGCACACCCAGAGCCAAATGAATGGGTTTTCAAGCTATGTTTTGAAACAATGCCCATCATCCACTGCGTCTGTTTACATCTTTTCTTTAATATTTCCTATCAAGCCCTTTCCTTGCGTTCCCACCCCCAAAAAAGGTAAAGAAAGGAGAGAAACAATTTTCTACATGCATGTTACATTACATGCTACATGTTACATGCTACATGCCACATACATAATGGATACATAATAAATGGATTTCAAGCTATGTTTTTAAACAATGTGTGTCTGTATTGTCGAAGGTTTTCATGGCCAGAATCACTGGGTTGTTGTAGGTTTTTTCGGGTTATATGGCCATGGTCCAGAGGCATTTTCTCCCGATGTTTTGCCTGCATCTATGGCAAGCATCCTCAGAGGTATGCTTGCCATAGATGCAGGTGAAATGTCAGAGAAAATGCCTCTAGACCATGGCCATATAGCCTGAAAAAACCTACAACAACCCAATGTGTATCTGTTTACATCTTTTGGCAAACTTTCCTATCAACTCCTTTCCTTACCTCCCCCAAAAAGGTAAAGAAAGCAGAGAAACAATTTTATATATGCATGTTGCATGTTACGTGCTACATGTTACATGTTACATACCTAATGGATACATAATGAATGGATTTTCAAGCTATGTTTTTAAACAATGTCCATCTGTTTACATCTTTTTGCAAACTTTCCTATCAATCCCTTTCCTTATTTCCCCCCCAAAAGGTAAACAAAGGAGAGAAACAATTTTATACATGCATGTTACATGTTACATGTTATGTGTTACGTGTCACATGTCACGTGTCAACTGTCACATACATAATGGATGCATAATGAAATGGAAATTCAAGCTATGTTTTGAAACAATGCCCATCATCCACTGTGTCTGTTTACATATTTTCGTAATATTTCCTATCAGTCCCTTTCCTTACCTCCCCCCAAAAAAGGTTACTATCAGCCCCTTTCCTTACCTCTCTCCAAAAAAAGGTAAAGAGAAAGGAGAGAAACAATTCTAAACATGCATGTTACATGTTACATAACATGCTACATGTTACATGTTACATGTTACATACATCATGGATACATAATGAATGGATTTTCAAGCTATGTTTTGAATCAATGCCCATCTGTTTACATCTTTTGGCAAACTTTCCTATCAACTCCTTTCCTTACCTCCCCCCCCAAAAAGGTAAAGAAAGGAGAGAAACAATTTTATACATGCATGTTACATGTTATGTAACATACTAGATGTTACATGTCACATGTCACATGCATAATGGATACATAATGAATGGATTTTCAAGCTATTTTTTTAAACAATGTCCATCTGTTTACATGTTTTGGAAAACTTTCCTATCAATCCCTTTCCTTAACTTCTCCCAAAAAAAGGTAAAGAAAGCAGTGAAACAATTTTATATATGCATGTTGCATGTTACGTGCTACATGTTACATGTCACATACATAACAGATACATAATGAATGGATTTTCAAGCTATGTTTTTAAACAATGCCCATCTGTTTACATCTTTTGGCAAACTTTCCTATCAACTCCTTTCCTTAACTCCCCCCAAAAAAAGGTAAAGAAAGGAGAGAAACAATTTTATATATACATATTACATGTTACATGTTACATACATAATGGATCCATAATGAATGGATTTTCAAGCTATGTTTTGAAACAATACCCATCATCCACTGTATCTGTTTACATCTTTTGGCAAGCTTTCCTATCAACCCCTTTCATTACCTCCCCAAAAAAGGGTAAAGAAAGGAGAGAAACCATTTTATACATCCATATTACATGTTACATGTTACATACATAATTAATACATTTTCAAGCTATGTTTTCAAACAATACCCATCATCCACTGTGTCTGTTTACATCTTTTGGCAAACTTTCCTATCAACCCCTTTCCTTACCTCCCCCCAAAAGGTAAAGAAAGCAGATAAACAATTGTACAGGGTTAGTCAAAATGCATAGGCCAATAAGCCATTCAATTGAATGGCTTATTGGCCTATGCATTTTGACTAACCCTGTATATATGGATATGACATGTTACATACATAATGGATACATAATGAATGGATTTCCAAGCTATGTTTTCAAACAATACCCATTATCAACCATGTCTGTTTACATCTTTTGGCAAACTTTCCTATCAACTCCTTTCCTTACCTGCCCCAAAAAAGGTAAAGAAAGGAGAGAAACAAATTTATATATGCATATTACATATTACATGTTACATACATAATGGATACATAATGAATGGATTTTCAAGCTATATTTTGAAACATCATCAATTGTGTCTGTTTACATCTTTTCGCAAATTGTCCTATCAACCCCTTTCCTTATCTCCCCCAAAAAGGTAAAAAAGCAGATAAATAATTTTATGCATACATATTACACATTACGCGTTACATGTTACATACATAAGATGGACTAGTCATTTTGAGAGAGCAATTTCTTTGTTCTACTTGGGGTTTCCAACCAGAATTTGACCAATCCGACCTCCCCAATTGGAGAACATGTATTTCCTCTGGGTTGTTATGTGTTTCCCGGGCTGTATGGCCATATTCCAGAAGCATTCTCTTCTGACGTTTTGCCTGTATCGATAGATGCAGATGAAACGTCAGAAAAGAATATGGCCATACAGTCTGGAAAACACACAACAAACCAGTGATTCCAGTCATGAAAGCCTTCCACAATGTTTTTCCTCTTTCTTTCTTTCTTTCTTTCTTTCTTTCTTTCTTTCTTTCTTTCCTTCCTTCCTTCCTTCCTTCCTTCCTTCCTTCTTTCCTTCCTTCTTTCCTTCCTTCCTTCCTTCCTTCCTTCCTTCCTTCCTTCCTTCCTTCCTTCCTTCCTTCTTTTATCTCTTTCTCTTTATTTTTGCTGCTTTGTATGCAAATGAACAGAATTTGACCAATCCAACCCCCCAATTGGAGGACATGTATTTCCTCTTTCCTTTCCTTCCTTCCTTTCCTCTCTCTCTCTCTCTTTATTTTTAGCTGCTTTGTATGCAAATGAACACTGCTACATGTTTGTTTCTCATTTGCAAGGCTTAAAGAGGTATTCCCCTCAAATTATAAACAAGGGGAAGGGGGTTTCTTACTCCCAAAGAAATCTGCAAAGGATCCAGGCCCAGAATGCTGGAAAAATCAGCCAATGAGCAGTCATTGAAATATAGTTTTCCTCCTTTAATACCTTCTTCCCATATCTATAGGTTTTATTTTTCCCTGTTAGAAATAATGCCTCTCCTTTGCATCCTATATACTCTTGAGCTGTCTTTGGATCCCATTGCAAATGGGATTCCCCTTTTCAAAAGTAATTATCTCTGCTACTTATGGTCTCTCCTTTTAATACTTGCACAGTAACAATATTAAACAATACAGTTACATTGAAATATACCCACTGATAAGCATGGCTGTGGATCTACAACAGGGATGGGCAAACTTCGACCCTCCAGGTGTTTTGGACTTCAACTCCCACAATTCCTAACTGCTTAAGCAGTTGAGGAGGGAAAGGAAAGGGCCTGAGGCTGTTAGGAATTGTGGGAGTTGAAGTCCAAAACACCTGGAGGGCCAAAGATTGCCCATGACTGAGTTACACAGTAGAATTCATACAATTTGGCACCACTTTAACTGCTATAATAATAATAATAATAATAATAATAATAATAATAACAACAACAACAACAACAACAATAATAATTATCATCATCATCATCATCATCTATATAAATAAAATTGTAATGCTTATTTGTGGGATTAACATAATTCAAAAACCACTGGATGAATTCACACCCAATTTGGACACAATACACCTATCAAGCCAATGAGTGACCATCTCTCATAAAAACACAGGAAAACACAGCAGAAGAGACTTAAAAAGCCAAAAACCAAAAAATACATTACAACACATGCGCAACCCCCCTCCATGTGCAAACACACATGTATACACATATACACACATATATACACACAGAAAACACATATACACAGACTGGGCCACAGCAATGTGTGGCAGGGGACAGCTAGTAATAATAATGATGATAGCAACAACAACAACAACAACAACAACTTTATTTTTTTATCCTGCCACCATCTCCCTGAAGGTACTTGGGACGACATACATGGGGACAAGCCTGGTCAAACATAGAATTAAAACACAGCACAGTAAAATGTGTAAAACTAACATCATAAAACAACATAAAACACCATAAAATAGCATCATAAATCAACTAACTCAATGCTATGGAATCATAAGATCTATAGTTTTGCCAGATCATCAGCCAAAGAGTACTGCTGCCTTTCCAAACTACAACTTCCTCAATTCCATAGCATCAAGTCATGGAAATTAACATGGTGTCAACCTGCGCACCCTATGTCAACTTTGCTTTAACCTAGTGGTTCTCAACCTGTGGGTCCCCAGGTGTTTTGGTGCACAACTCCCAGAAATCCCAGCCAGTTTACCAGCATTTCTGGGAGTTGAAGGCCAAAACATCTGGGATCCCACACGCTGAGAACCACTGCTTTAATCTAATGTATATTTCTCCCATTCCCAGTCACCCTCGGGGTCAATTCAGGGCTGGTTTTGATATTAGGTGGGTGAGAAGCTATATTTAAAATGAGCAAGTCAGTTTCATAGTTTGTGTACTTTGAAAAAGGGGGAATGTGTCTTTGGCCTTCAAGATCTCTGTAGAAGAAGAATGTCAAGCTCTCAATGTCCATTGCCTCCTTCTAATACAGTGGTTTAAACTAGGGTTTGGGTTCAGGACCCCATAGATACCAAAATCTGTGGAAGCTTGGGACACACTATATCCAATGGTGTAGTAAAATGGTATCCCTTGTATAACATGGCAAAATCAAGGTCTTTTTTTTTTTAATTAAAAAAAATATTTTCAAGCCTTGGTTGGTTGAATTTGTGTATAAGGAATCTGTGGTGGACAGGAAGGGTGTGAAGCCCCTTGTTGTGAGGCTTCAAGTCATTTCTGATTTATGATGATCCTTGGGAGTTATTGATGTTACTTCAGAGGGGAGTTGCTTTCATAGAATCAAAGAATAGAGTTAGAAGAGACCACATGAGCCATCCAGTCCAAACCCCTGCCATGCAGGAAAAGCACAATTAAAGTAGCCCTAACAGATGGCCATCCAGCCTCTGCTTAAAAGCCTCCAAGGAAGGAGCTTCCACCACACTCCAAGGCAGAGAGTTCCACTGCTGATCAGCTCTTACAGTCAGGAAGTTCTTCCTAATGTTCAGATGGAATCTCCTCTCCTGTAATTTGAACCTTCCTCTGAAGCTGGGAGAGTGCAAAATACCCGACATCATTTTGTGGGTTTATCCAGTCCAAACCCCTGCCATGCAGGAAAAACACAATTAAAGTAGCCCCAACAGATGGCCATCCACCCTCTGCTTAAAAGTCTCCAAGGAAGGAGTTTCCACCTCACTCCAAGGCAGAGAGTTCCACTGCTGATCAGCTCTTATAGTCAGGAAGTTCTTCCTAATGTTCAGGTGGAATCTCCTCTCCTGTAATTTGAACCTTCCTCTGAAGCTGGGAGAGTGCAAAGTGCCCGACATCACCCTGTGGGTTTCATGGCCCAATGGGAACCTGAACCTTGGTCTCCAGAATCTTAGTCCAACATACAAACCACTACACCATGCTATCTCTTGTCCAACATGGGCAGCTTTAATTGGGGATTACATACATTCATGGATAACAGGAAATATAGATACATCTGACAAGAATACAGGAGGATCTCTCCAGGATCCCTCCAGGCCTCAGACTAGGACTCTCCTTCATAAGCAGATGATGATCCTTGGGGACCTTTGAGGACTGACTGCTCAGGGAGAAAGTTCATTTCATGTGATATATTTTCTCTACAATGGGTTGCTTGCAACTGATCCTAATTTGATTGATAGTTGGATTATATGTATTTAAAGCTGTCTTGAGCCCCAGACTAAGAGGAAAGCTAGACATAATATATATCATGCTTGTTGCTGTTGTTAGGTAGTAGTCAACATGGCTATCTATCATCTATCAATCTGGAGCCCCCGGTGACCAATAGGTTAAACCCTTGTGCCGGCAGGACTGCTGACTGAAAGGTCAGCAGTTTGAATCCGGGGAGTGGGATGAGCTCCCGTTTGTCAGCTCCAGTTTACCAGCTGTTAGGAATTGTGGGAGTTGAAGTCCAAAACACCTGGAGGGCCAAAGTTTGCCCATGCCTGCTGTAAAACCTTCTTTTTGAGTTCTAACTACCATCAATATGCACATGTGCCATTATTGCTTATTGTATACATGACATATTATATGCCTGTCTTTCCTAGGTTGTGTATTCCATCCGTAATATAGTTAGATAGCACTGAGATAATCTTTCATCAGAACCCAGGAAAGCAAGCGCTCTTCCCAATCCCCACCTGACCCCAAGATGGATCAGAGGCAAAGCTTTCTGGATGCCTTCCCAGCGCCTGGATGGATGTTGTTCAATTTTCTCGCATTATCTTTGCTCTTAAACTCGCCTTCTTGGTTGCGCTGCCAAGCTCTATTTGCATACTATTTGCAGTTGTAATTAGCTGATGAGCATCTCTCTGCCAATCTCTCACATACCCCCTGCCCCCCAAACCCCCTGCTTTTTGTTTTGCCTGCAGTTGGGTTTCTTGCAACTGGGGAGGGGGGGGTTCTGATCCTCAGTCTTGTGCCCGTCCCCAGTAGGATATTGAATATCTCACATCTGCTGCTCATAAAAAAGGTCTCACCTCAGATTTCAAAAAAAGGAAAGGGGGACAGGAGTGTGAGCAAATAAATAGAACATCATGGGATATAAGAGCCCAACTCCCAACTGCACAAAGGCAGAATTCATAGAGCTTGAAGGGGTCTGAGAGGTCATCTAGTCGAAGGTTCCTTCAGCTTTTTCTACTTGCGATTCCTTTCTGCCCAAGATTTTTTGTGACTCTAGATATATAGGTATATAAAATAGGCATGTAAACATTTACTGAAAATAAACCTGCATTTGCAAGGCTTTCCAAACAGCTTGATTTTCCTTTTTATGAAGTATAGCTGAATCATTTTCTGCAGAGTTCGCTGTAAGTACTGGATGTTGTTTATAACAGATCCACTTACATGTCTAGATTGCATTCCAAAACCTTTAATGTTGCCAATTTTTTCATGACCCCAACATTGTACTAAAGCAATTGTTCCAAACTACTTGGCCAAGGATCGCTTGACCAGAGACCACTTTGATCAGGGGCCACTTGACCAGGGACCGCTTGACCAGGGACTACTTGACCAGAGACCACTTTGATCAGGGACCACTTTGACCAGGGACCACTGGACCAGGGACCACTTTGACCAGGGACCACTTTGACCAGGGACCACTTTGACCAGAGACCACTTGACCAGGGACTACTTGGGCAGGGATCACTTTGATCAGGGACCACTTTACCAGACACCACTTTGACCAGACACCACTTGACCAAGGACCATTTGACCTGTGACCACTTGATCAGGGACTACTTGACCAGGGACGACTTTGACCAAGGACCACTCTAAAACATTAGTACCAAAAGGTTTATGAATCAGATTTTGGTCAACTTTAGATTCGGTTTGGTTATTTGGGGGTGCTGATTCAGAAAATTGCATTGGATAGACTACATCAGCTCTAGTTTCTGATACAGAACATATGCTATCTAGTAATCACCATCTGCTCACCCACAAAAAACCATACTTAATAAGCTTTGGAACTATAAGAGGGTTTTTGCGAGACCAGTCACTCTCATTGCAACAGTGTAGTAACAGTGAGGCTACTGACCATATTTTAGTTCTTGTGGGCAACTGGTGGTTCACGGACCAGAGATTGGGAACCACTGAGCTAAGGACACCCCATTGGAGGTCAGGGACCACATATTAGAAAACAGTGATCTAATCTACTCCTTGCCATGGAAAAAACATCTAATCATTGTTATCTTCAATAAAGGAGGTCCACCTCTTTCTGAGACAGAGTTCTCCCTCCACACTGGCTGGGGTGAGGGGTGCAGGACCACTGCCAAAGCTGGAAAGCCCCAAATCAAAAAGGATCCTGATTTTAAAAACTGAGAGAATACTTCTGCATGTATTTCTTGGTATTCTGGCATGAATCTATGGTCAGTTTCTCCTGAAGGTTGATCTCAGCATTGTTCTGAATGACCTCGAGATTCCTTAAGAGACCATATTAACTAAATTAATGAATAATCAAATCTGCAGAAATTAAACATCCAAATGTGGACAGCCAACCGGATTCGGTTCCACTACATTAGTATTATAACAGATCATTAAAGGGGCAGTGGTGCTTTTCTGAGGACACTTTGAGCTGAATTCAAATGCAATGAAAGATCCAACTTAATGGGGAATTTCCAAGAAAGGTTGTAATTTCTAAACATGTTCTCTTCATATCATGTGTGAACCTAAGCCTACCTAGTAAATAGCCCAGTCCTCCTCCAGTTCAGCAAGAAGGAAGAGATACCCAAGCCCTTGCAAGAGAAGATTAACCACTTGACACAGACCCTTAGGTGCAGTGAAAATCTAACTATCCACAGCTATGAAACATGTTCCTTAAATGCTATCAGGCATGTGTGCATAGGTTGAGTAGAGTCTCTTTAAAAGCAGATCAAGTCTCCCTGCCTGGTATGGAAAGCAACTTGAATACACCTCTTGACAATTGGACCCTGTGGTCGACTATCTTGGATCTCTCATGGTTTGGCTTCTGAACTCCTTTAAGAGTGGGACACATCCAAAGCTCCAATGGGAAGCCAGGCAAGGGCATGGGCCTGGGAAGGGCCCAATACCAGAAAGAAGGGGGCTGGACTAGATGACCATAGGGATCCCTTCCAATATTACTACTACTACTACTACTACTACTACACAAAAACACAGTATGTCACAGCAAATGAGACATAAATGCTGGATTTCATATCATCATCATCATTATCATCATCATTCTGCAGCTTGTAGGGCTTGGAGGGTGCACTCTCAAATGGCAGAAAGAAGGGGGTCAGACTAGATGGACTTTGGGGTCCCCTATTATTATTATTATTATTATTATTATTATTATTATTATTATTATATACAGGCTGGATGGCCATCAGCTGGGAGGGATTGGATGGAAAGAAGCCCACAATACTGGATACTGAATGGTTGCCTCCCATCCAACTAATAATCATTGCTAGTCTGCTTAGCTCCCAAATCAGATAGGACTTCATGACTTTGAGGCAGCAATTCATTGGATTCAGAGGGACTTACAGACTACATCTGAGTCACAATTGTTTAAAACCGGCAAGGGAAAGCCATTCCTTTAAAAGTCTGCCATCACTGATCTTTAGCCAGTAATATCTCATCCAAAGTGTTCCACACCAGTAAACCATGGATATGTGTTGATTGCTTTTGACCAGGCCTTTCTACAGCCCTGAAGCTGGAGAAAGCTTGGTGTGTGTGTGTGGGGGGGGAGGGGGGGTGTTAAAATCCCTGGTGTGAAATAACTCCAATTGAGAGTTGAAGGCATCTAGGGGGAAATGAGAGCCAGCGTGGCTTAGTAGTTGCAGCATAAGCCTACAACTCTGGAGACCAGGATTCCAATCTCTGCTCAGCCATGGAAACCCAGTGGGAAACATATTCTCAGCCCCAGAAGGCATTGTGATAAGTCAGAAATTATTTGAAGGCAACCACAAGGGAAAGGAGAAAGAGAGACACATAGCCATAGTAATGCACCTCTTTTGGTGCCCTTTTATATTTGGCTCTGCTTCACTCTCATAAATCATTTTGCATCCTTTCTAGGGGTGCATCAAAACTGTAGACTGTATGCAGCCTCACATCAGTTTAGTGGATGATCTACGCTGGGAGCTTGTTGGTTCTGCTGGACCTGCTCGACAAATGCAAGATACTCCACTTTGGCAGGAAAATCGAAATGCAAAGATACAAAATGGGGGACGCCTCGCTCGAGAGCAGTACGTGTGATCTTGGAGTCCTTGTGGACAACAAGTTAAACATGAGCCAACAATGTGATGTGGCGGCAAAAAAAGCCAATGGGATTTTGGCCTGCATTAATAGGTGCATAGTGTCTAGGTCCAGGGAAGTCATGCTCCCCATGCTCTATTCCGCTTTGGTTAGACCACACTTGGAATATTGTGTCCAATTCTGGGCACCACAATTCAAGAGAGATATTGACAAGCTGGAATGTGTCCAGAGGAGGGCAACTAAAATGATCAAGGGTCTGGAGAACAAGTCCTATGAGGAGCGACTTAAGGAGCTGGGCATGTTTAGCCTGAAGAAGAGAAGGCTGAGAGGAGATATGATAGCCATGTATAAATATGTGAGAGGAAGCCACAGGGAGGAGGGAGCAAGCTTGTTTTCTGCTTCCTTGGAGACTAGGACGCGGAACAATGGCTTCAAACTACAAGAGAGGAGATTCCATCTGAACATGAGGAAGAACTTCCTGACTGTGAGAGCCGTTCAGCAGTGGAACTCTCTGCCCCAGAGTGTGGTGGAGGCTCCTTCTTTGGAAGCTTTTAAACAGAGGCTGGATGGCCATCTGTCAGAGGTGATTTGAATGCAATATTCCTGCTTCTTGGCAGAATGGGGTTGGACTGGATGGCCCATGAGGTCTCTTCCAACTCTTTGATTCTATGATTCTATTCTATGACCTCTCAGCGGTCTTTGATACTGTTGAACACAGTATCCTTCTGGGACGCCTCACAGAAATGGGCCTTGGAGGTACTGTTTTGCAGTGGCTCCGGTCCTTTCTGGAGGGTCGCACCCAGAAGGTGTTATTGGGGGACACCTGTTCAACCCCACAACCATTGTTTTGTGGGGTTCCTCAGGGCTCAATACTGTCCCCCATGTTGTTTAACATCTACATGAAGCCGCTGGGGGAGATCATCTGGAGTTTTGGGGTACGGTGACACCTGTATGCAAATGATGTCCAACTCTGTCACTCCTTCACACCTGCTACTAAGGAGGCTGTTCTAGTCCTGAGCCAGTGCTTTGCTGGTGTGACGGTCTGGATGGGCGTGAACAATTTGAAACTGAATCCAGACAAGACAGAGGTACTCCTGATCAGTTGTAAGGCCAAACAGAACCTAGGGTTACAGCTTGTACTAGGCGGGGTTACACTCCCCCTGAAGGCGCAGGTTCACAGCTTGGGTGTTATCCTGGATTCATTGCTAAGTCTGGAACCCCAGGTTTCGGCGGTGACCAGGGGAGCATTTGCACAGTTAAAACTTGTGTGGCAACTGCACCCATACCTTGGGAAGTCTGACTTGGCCATGGTAGTCCATGCTCTGGTTACATCCTGTATAGACTACTGCAATGCTCTGTACATGGGGTTGCCTTTGAAGACAGTTCAAAATCTTCAAATGGTCCAATGCGCAGCAGCCAGGTTGCTAATGGGAGCGGTACTCAGGGAGCATACAACTCCTCTGTTGCACCAGCTCCACTGGCTGCCAGTTTGCTACTGGGCACAATTCAAAGTGCTGGCTTTAGCCTATAAAGCCCTAAACCAGTGTTTCTCAACCTGGGGGTCGGGACCACTGAGGGGGTCGCGAGGGGGTGTCAGAGGGGTCGCCAAAGACCATAAGAAAACACAATATTTTCTGATGGTCATGGGGATTCCATGTGGGAAGTTTGAGCCAATTCTATGGTTGGCGGAGTTCAGAATGTTCTTTGATTGTAATGAACTATAAATCCCAGCAACTACAACTCCCAAATGTCAAGATCTATTTTCCCCAGACTCCACCAGTGTTCACATTTGGGCATATATTGAGTATTCATGCCAAGTTTGGTCCAGATCCACCATTGCATGAGTCCACAGTGCTCTCTGGATATAGGTGAACTACAACTCCCAAACTCAAGGTCAATGCCCATCAAACCCTTCCAATGTTTTCCATTGGTCATGGGACCAAGTTTGGTTCAAATCCATCGCTGGTGGAGTTCGGAATGCTCTTTGATTATAAGTGAACTATAAATCCTAGCAACTACAACTCCCAAATTACAAAATCAATCCTCGCCCAACCCCACTAGCATTCACATTTGGGTGTATTGGGTATTTGTGCCCAGTTTGGTCCAGTGAATGAAAATGCATCCTGCATATCAGATATTTACATTATGATTTATAACAGTAGTAAAAGGACTGTTATGAAGTAGCAACGAAAACAATATTATGGTTGGGGATCACCACAACATAGGGGACTGTATTAAGGGGTCACGCCATTAGGAAGGTTGAGAACCACTGCCCTAAACAGTTCCAGCCCAGTTTACCTGTCCAAACATATCTCTCCTTATGAACCATCTAGGACTTAAGATCTTCTGGGGAGATCCTGCTCTTGGTCCTGCCTCCTTCACAGATGCGTTTGGCAGGAACTAGAGACAGTGCTTTCTCAGCGGTGGCCCCTTGGCTGTGGAATGCCCTTCCCACAGATATAAGACCAGCCCCCCCCCCCTCCTGACATTCCATAAGAAGGTTAAAACATGGCTCTTAGAGCAAGCTTTTGCTAACGCAACATAATTAGATTAAGATTAAATTCAGAACCATTTGACAATGCACTTGGATCACGATTTTAGTAAGGAGACCCTGAAGATTATGTTTTTATGGCTTTGTTTGGTTTTTTATATTATATATTAATGTTTTAATTGTATTTATAATCTGTTTTTAACTTGCATTTTATAGTTGTGGAGGCATCGAATTGTTGCCGATTGTGAACTGCCCTGAGTCGCCTTCGGGCTGAGAAAGGCGGTATATAAATGTAGTAAATAAACAAATAATAAATAAACTGCCATGGCTAAATGTGTTGGACTCACAGGAGTTGCCATTCAACAAAGTTTTTAGCCTTTTTTGCTAAAGAGTGCTTGTACCTCGCCAAACTACAGCTCGGAGGATTCCATATCATCAAGCCATGCAATTCAAGTGATATCAGATTGGGGTGTTGTAGGTTTTTCGGGATAGAACATGGCCATATAGCCTGAAAAACCTACAACAACCCAGTTATTCTGGCCATGAAAGTCATCGACAAGACACCAAACTGCATTCATACTACAATGTAGAGCAGGTATGGGCAAACTTTGTCCCTCCAGCTTTTAGGAATTATGGGAGTGTTGTTGTTCATTTGTTCAGTCGTCTCCGACTCTTCGTGACCTCATGGACCAGCCCACGCCAGAGCTCCCTGTTGGCCGTCACCACCCCCAGCTCCTTCAAGGTCAGTCCAGTCACTTCAAGGATGCCATCCATCCATCTTGCCCTTGGTCGGCCCCTCTTCCTTTTGCCTTCCACTTTCCCCAGCATTATTGTCTTCTCTAGGCTTTGCTGTCTCCTCATGATGTGGCCGAAGTACTTCAACTTTGTCTCTAGTATCCTTCCCTCCAATGAGCAGTCGGGCTTTATTTCCTGGAGGATGGACTGGTTGGACCTTCTCGCAGTCCAAGACACTCTCAGAACTTTCCTCCAACACCACAGCTCAAAAGCATCGATCTTCCTTCGCTCAGCCTTCCCTAAGTTCCAGCTCTCACATCCGTAGGTGACTACAGGGAATACCATGGCTTTGACTAGGCGGATCTTTGTTGCCAGTGTGATGTTTCTGCTCTTCACTATTTTATCGAGATTGGACATTGCTCCCCTCCCAAGAAGTAAGCGTATGGGAGTTGAAGTCCAAAACATCTGGAGGGCCCAAGTTTGCCCATGCCTGATGTAGAGCCATTGCATAATTGGTGCTCTCTGTCAGACTTCTATGAATGGATGAGAGACACATCTCACAAGACGAAACTACGCTCAGCAATAAATGGTGATGAAGCCCCATTGATTTTTTCACTGACTTTACCTTAGGTAAGCACAACTCTGAACATGCAGCTGAGCTCTGCCATCAAGGAGTTGGACTGTAATTTTACACTCACAGAATTACCCATTGTGTCTCATTAGCGAATTACAACATCGTGCAACTGAATAGAGAGGTCCATTAAATGAATTGTTGAATTGTGACTCAACAGATAGGTCTGCATAAAAATAAATCATCGACTAGAAGGGGGTTCATTCATATTTTGTGTATGTTCTTATTCCGTATTTTTCCAGGTTCAATAAATCACCTCAAATAGGTTCCTTACTGAAATCCCTGCAATATCTACTGACCAAAACCACCTTCAGAATCACACACACAATACCAATAGTAGTCCATTTGAACCCCCATGGCTGCATCCTATAGATGTTTGGGGTTTGTAGCTTGCCAAGGCACTAGAACTCTCCAGCCAAGAAGTTTAAATATTTCCCATTGGAGCAGTGTTTCTCAACCTTCCTAATGCTGTGGCCCCTTAATTCAGTTCCTCACGTTGTGGTGACCCCCAACCATAACATTATTTTCGTTGCTCCTTCATAACTGTAATTTTCCTACTGTTATGAATTGTAATGTAAATATCTGATGTGCAAGATGTATTTTCATTTGCTGGACCAAACTGGGGGTACTGATTTTGTCATTTGGGAATTGTAGTTGCTGGGATTTATAGTTCACCTACAATCAAAGAGCATTCTGAACTCCATCAATGATGGAAATGAACCAAAATTGGCACACAGAACTCTTGTTGAGTGGTAGAGGCATCCCTTTGAATTGTTGAAGGCATTCATGGCTGGAATCAAAGGGTTGTTGTGAGTTTTCTGGGTTGTACTGCCATGTTCCAGAAGCATTTTCTCCTGACGTTTCCCCTGCATCTATGGCAGGCATCTTCAGAGGTTGAGAGGTAGAGGCATCTCTTCGAATTGTTGAAGGCGTTCATGGCTGGAATCACAGCGTTGTTGTGAGTTTTCTGGGCTGTACTGCCATGTTCCAGAAGGATTTTCTCCTGACGTTTCCCTTGCATCTATGGCAGGCATCTTCAGAGGTTGAGAGGTCAGTTGGAAACTAGGAAATTTGGGTTTATATCTCTGTGGAGTGTCCAGGGTAGGAGAAAGCACTCTTGTCTGTTGGAGGCTGGTGTGAATGTTTCAACTGGCCACCTTGATTAGCATTGAATGGCCTAGCAGTTTCAAGGTCTGGCTTCTTACTGCCTAGTTTCCAACAGACCTCACAACCTCTGAGGATGCCTGCCAAAGATGCAGATGAAACATCAGGAGAGAATGCTTTGGGAACATGACCAGACAACCTGGAAAATTCACAACAACCCTGGCATTGGGGTTGTTGTAGGTTTTGTTGGGCTATATGACCATGTTCTAGCGGCATTCTCTCCTGACGTTTTGGCAAGCATCCTCAGAGGTAGTGAGCTCTGTTGGAACTAGGAAAAAGGGTTTATATATCTGTGGAATGACCGGGGTGGGGCAAAGGACTCTTGCCAACCTCTGAGGATGTTTGCCATAGATGCAGGCGAAACGTCAGGAGAGAATGCCTCTCTAGACCATGGCCATATAGCTCGAGAAAACCTACAGCAACCCAGTGATTCCGGCCATGAAAGCCTTCGACAAGACATTGGACAACCCTGGCATGCCTTTCTTCCGCCCTTCCTCCTCCTTGCCTGGCTTCTTTTGGGGAGGAATGGGCGGCCGAAAGAAAGAAAGAAGGAAAGAAAGAAGGAAAGAAAGAAAGAAAGAAAGAAAGAGTGCTTGTGAGAGCCGAGGAGGGGAGAGCGAGGCGAGGGAGGCGTGGGAGGGCGCAGGGCAGGCGAGGCCAGGCCAGGAGGAGGAGGAGGAGGAGGAGGAGGAGAAGGCGCGCCTGGGGCTGCCAATCTCTTGGAACAAATCGGCGGCGATTCCGCCCGACACCCGTCTTGGCGACTGCCTGGCGCTGCCCCGATGCCTGATCCGTCCAGGGAGCTCGGGGCCACGACTAGGGTTTCGCGCTATCAGCTCTGCGCCATCGCCCGCCCACCCTGCGCCTTCAGCCGGGCGGGGAGGGAAGGGAAGCAGGGAAAGAGGCAGGCAGGCAAGCCAGGGCCCAGAGCCCACAGCCAGAAACCCTCGTCCTCTCCTGGCCTCCAATGGCACCGAGGAAGAAGAGGAGGAAGGAGAGGAGGAAGGAGCACCCAGCTCCCCATCCCTCTCCCAGGAGGAAGAGAAGAGAAGGAGCAGGCCTGGGGTTTGGGGGAGGGAAAGACTTCCCTTCCTTGCCATCAATAGGGTCTTCCTAATGTTTAGGTGGAATCTCTAGACATTGTCCCAGTCCTAGTCTCCAGAGATATATATCTCTGGAGACTAGACAGGCATGCAGGCAGGCCAGATCACCAGACCAGACTGGACCACAGCAATGCCTGGCAGGAGAGGGCTAGTTAATATATCCAGATCTATCTATCTATCTATCTATCTATCTATCTATCTATCTATCTATCTGGATATATTAACTAGCCCTCCCCTGCCAGGCATTGCTGTGGTCCAGTCTGGTGATCTGGAAAATAAAGTGTTGAGAAAGTGTTGGTTTCCAATATATGTAATTTCTTTCTGCTTGTGGGGTAACCAGTATTTCTTGCTGTTTCTTTGTCAGTGCTGATGTGGAGAGTGTCTGGTTCGCCCACCCTGGAACATGCAACATATTGTCCTTCTTTAGGGGTCCCTTTCAAATCTATGGTGCTGTATCTGTGTGTGTGTGTGAATCATTATCTATCTATCTATCTATCTATCTATCTATCTATATCTGTCTATATCTATGGCTGGATGGCTCTTTGTCAGGAGGGCTTTGATTATGTTTTCTTGCCCTGATGGAGGGCAAGAAAACATAAGTATTTTCTGTTGGTCATGGGGGTTCTGTGTGGGAAGTTTGCCCCGATTCTGTCGTTCGTGGGGTTCAGAATATTCTTCGATTGTAGGTGAACTATAAATCCCAGTTACTACAACTCCCAAATGTCACGTTTATTTTCCCTCAAACTCCATCTGTGTTCACATTTGGGCATATAGAGTATTAGTGCCAAGTTTGGTCCAGATCCGTCACAGTGCTCTCTAGATGTAGGTGACTCCCAAAGTCAAGGTCAATGCCCACCAAACCCTTCTGGTGTTTTCTGTTAGTCATGGGAGTTCTGTGTGTCAAGTTTGGTTCAATTCCATCGTTGGTGGGGTTCAGAATGCTCTTTGATTGTAGGTGAACTGTAAATCCCAGCAACTACAAATCCCAAATGACAAAATCCATTTTTTGAGTGATGGTCACTCCTTGGGGTAGTAGGTATATTGTGCCCAAATTTGGTGGCAATTCATCCAGTGGTTTTTGAGTTATGTTAATCCCACAAACAAAAAATACATTTTTATTTATATAGAAGATTGGAGAAGGAATGGTAACAGTGATCCAGACCAGCAAGATTGGCTGATCTATAATACTCCTAAAGGTAAAGGTAAAGGTTTTCCCCCTGACATTAAGTCTAGGGTCCAACTCTCAGGTGTGGTGCTCCATTTCTAAGACCAAGAGCCGGCATTGTCCATAGACACCTCCAAGGTCCTATGGCCGGCATGGCTACATGGAGCACTGTTACCTTCCCGCCAAGGCGGTACCTAGAATCCTAGAATAGAACAGTGGTTCTCAACCTTTCTAATGCCACGATCTCTTAATATAGTTCCTCATGTTGTGGTGACCCCTAATAATAAAATTATTTTTGTTGTTGGGTTGTTGTAGGTTTTTTTGGGCTATATGGCCATGTTCTAGAGGCATTCTCTCCTGACATTTCACCTGCATCTATGGCAAGCATCCTCAGAGGTAGTGAGGTCTGTTGGAACTAGGAAAAAGGGTTTATATATCTGTGGAATGACCAGGGTGGGACAAAGGACTCTTGTCTGCTGGAGCTAGATGTGAATGTTTCAACTGACCACCTTGATTAGCATTTGATGGCCTGGGTATTGTTTGGTGTGGCTTGTTAGTGTCTGTAGCAATCTTTTGTTGAGAGGTGGTCAGTTGAAACATTCACACCTAGCTCCAGCAGACATGAGTCCTTTCTCTCACCCAGGTCATTCCACAGATATATAAACCCTTTGTTGTGATGTTGGTTGGAAACTAGGCAAGTGAGGTTTACATATCCATGGAATAAAGTCCGGGATGGGAGAAAGAACTCTTGATCAACTTGATTAACATTGAAAAGCTAATAGGGACCACCAGATGCAACAGCATTGCCCAGACACGAATCAAGAAACTTGAAAGGCACTGCAGACTAATTCAAACAGAGAAGTCAGCCATAGCAGAGCACCTGATGAACCAACCTGGACACAGCATATTTATCTGAGAACACTGAAATGCTGGACCACTCTCACAACCACCAGGTCAGACTACACAGAGAAGCCACTGAAATCCACAAGAAGCACTTGGACAGTTTCAACAGAAAGGAGGAAACCATGAAAATGAACAAAATCTGGCTACCAGTATTTTAAAAAAGTTCTAAAATCAGGATAGTAAAGAAATAATAACATTCAAAAAACAGGGGAACTCCAGACAGGAAACAATCAGGGTCACTAATCACCTCCCAACAAAGGATTCCCCCAGACAGGACGCAGCCAAGCCTTACTTTTCATTCGACCCTTATATTTGTATCAGCCTGAGTCATGTCCCCCTCTACTCATCTTCTTTCTGTATGTTTTTTCTGTGCAACTCAGCTCATGGGACATATATATTAACCAAGCACACCTTTCTGCTTGAGGCAGTGTAACAAATGCAGCCCCAGTCTCCCCATGCCAAACCAGGATAATGCCCAGTGCCAACCAAATTATTTCATTGCCTTGAGGCAGAGAATCCCACACATCTCACTGGCAGAGAAAATTTAAACAACATGCATAAATGTTCATTACTGTCTTTTTGTAACACGCAAACCAGGTGCTTGTGAAGTTCACTTGATTTTCCCTAATAGCAGGGCTGGCCCTTTGTATATATATGCCATCCATCTCATTTCACAAACAAAAAATGTGGCACACTTATTACACTATGTAACAAAATTTGGGGAAAAATCTGTTCCTGGTTAGAAAGTATAGTTCTAGTGTAATTATGCAGCACTTACTTTGAAAGTAGTTGTTACACTCCAGAAACATTGTTTCTGTGGCTGCCACAAATTATGTTGAATTGGTTGAGACTTGATGAGATATTTATTGAAAACTATAGCAAAAGGTGCTGCGGGTTGTCATTCCTGCAAAAACCAAGTTTTTGCAGTTTAATAAACTTTTCCCATGTTTTTATGATGGAACCAATTAGGAAATGACATTTATAACCCAGGAACAAAATCCATGTTACATAATGTTATTGGCTATAGGTAAAAATACGAAAAAATAATCAGCTGCTGCAAGAAGACTGCACAGATGGACTATAAGCAGAGGCATAATATTGTTGCTCAGATTTTTTTTTGGTCGTGTCAGGAGCGACCTGAGAAACTGCCAGTCACTTCTGGTGTGAGAGAATTGGCCGTCTGCAAGGACATTGCCCAGGAGACGCCCGGATGATTTGATGTTTTTATCATCCTTGTGGGAGGCTTCTCTCATGTCCCCGCATGAGGAGCTGGAGCTGAAAGAGGGAGCTCATCCACCTCTCCCCGGATTCGAACCTGTGACCCTTCCGGACAATAACTCAACACCTTAGGCCAAGCTGGCTAAGATTCTGGAAGTTGTAGTCCATAAACCTTCTCCAGTGCAGCACCTTAATGATTAAATTCCTATGTAAAGTTTGCTATAGCAAATTGCGGTTCCTTTTTGGGCTTAACCCACTGCACCACCGGGGGCTCAGATAATCCATTGGAACTTGTGCCACAAATACCATCTGCATGGGACAGAAACTGGTGGGATCACAAGCCTTTATTTGTGCTTCCCTTTTAATCATACTGACAGCACTGGGGATTCTCAAGCTACTTCCTCAGGGATTTCTGATAATCATAGAAAAGGGAGTTGGAAGAGACCAACAAAGCCGTCCATTCCAATCCCTTCTGCCATCCAAGAAAACTTAGTCAAAATACTCCTGATAGTTGGCCATCTTGCTTTTGCTTAAAGCAGTGTTTTTCAACTTGGGGGTCGAGTGTCAGAGGGGTCACCAAAGACCAACAGAAAACACAATATGGGGGTTCTGTGTGGGCAGTTTGGCCATTCTATTGTTGGTAGGGTTCACAATGCGCTTTGATTGTAGGAGAACTATAAATCTCAGCAGCTATAACTCCCAAATGTCAAGGTTTATGTTCCCCAAACTCCACCAGTGTTTACACTTGGGCATATTGAGTATTCGTGCCAAGTTTGGTCCAGATCCATCATTGTTTGAGTCCGCAGGGCTCTCTGGATGTAGGTGAACTACAACTCCAAAACTCAAGGTCAATGCCCATCAAACCCTTCCAGTATTTTTTCTTGGTCATGGGAGTTCTGTGCACCAAGTTTGGTTCAATTCCATCATTGGTGGAGTTCAGAATGCTCTTTGATTGTAGGTTAACTATAAATCCCAGCAACTACAACTCAAGGTCTTTTTTCCCCAAACTCCACCAGTGTTCACATTTGGGCATATTGAGTATTCGTGCCAAGTTTGGTCCAGATCCATCATTGTTTGAGTCCACAGGGCTCTCTGAATGTAGGTGAACTACGACTCCAAAACTCAAGGTCAATGCCCACCAAACACTTCCAGTATTTTCTGTTGGTCATGGGAGTTCTGTGTGCCAAGTTTGGTTCAATTCCATTGTTGTTAGAGTTCAGAATGCTCTTTGATTGTAAGCTAACTATAAATCCCAGCAACTACAACTCCCAAATGACAAAATCAATACCCCCCACCCAACCCCACCAATATTCCAATTTGGGCGTATCGGGTATTTGTGCTAAATTTGGTCCAGTGAATGAAAACACATGATGCATATCAGATATTTACATTACAATTCATAACAATAGCAAAATTACAGTTATGAAGTAGCAACGAAAATAATTTCATGGTTGGGGGTCACCACAACACGAGGAACTTTATTAAGGGGTCGCGGCATTAGGAAGGTTGAGAACCACTGGCTAAAGGCTTCCAGAAAGCAAACTCCATCATCCTCCAAGGCGGCATATTCCACTGTTAAACAGTTCTTACTGTCAAGAAGTTTTTCCTAATGTTTAGGTGGGATCTTTTTTCTTGCAATTTGAATCCATTGTTCCATGTCTCTCTACTAGCAGAAAACAAGCTGGTTCCATCCTCAATAAAACATGCCTTTACATATTTAAACATGGCCATCATATCCCCTCATAACCGCGTATTCTCCAGATCTTACCATACCCAGCTCCCTTAGCCACTCCTCAAAAGAGATTAGTAGTTTCCAGATTTTTTTTACCATTTTGGTCACCCACCTCTAGACATGTTCCAGTGTCTTAATATCCTTCCTGAACTGTGATGATCAGGATGGGAGCATCACAGTTCAAGGTGAGGTCGAAGCAAAGAAGAACGGAGTGGTATTACTTACCTCAGTATATTATTATTATTATTATTATTATTATTATTATTATTAATAATAATAATAATATTTATATACCACCTTTCTCAGCCCAAAGGCAACTCAGGGTGGTTTACAAATGGCACAATTCGATGCCTACAATAACAAAGAACAATTAAAACATTTAGCATAAATAACATTTGATAAAATAAAATAAAACCGATAAAAGTAAAAGTACTCTACTCCTATTGATGCAGCCTAGAATTGCATTGGCTTTTTAGCTGCCTTATCATATAGCTCCCGGTGGCGCAGTGGATTAAACCACTGAACTGCTGAACTTGCTGACTGAAAGGTCAGTGGTTTGAATCCGGGGAGTGGGATGAGCTCTCACAGTTAGCCCCAGCTTCTACCAACCTGGCAGTTCAAAAACATGCAAAAGTGAATAAATCAATGGGTACCACTTCAGTGGGAAGGTAACTGCACTCCATGCAGTCATGCTGGCCACATGACCTTGGAGCTGTCTAAGGACAACGCCAGCTCTTTGGCTTAGAAATGGGGATGAGCACCACCCCCAGAATCGGACTCAACTAGACTTAATCTCAAGGGGAAACCTTTACCTTGACATATCACATTGTTGCTCAGGTTGAGCTTGTGGTCTACGGGGGGTATTTTTTAAGTAAGGTCCATTTTGTTGTAGACACTAGTAGTTCATGCATATCTCAACAAGCATGTGCGTTGTGTACCGGCATGCCTCGGGAACAACTGTGCTCAGTTTCCGCTCTGTAGCTAACCTGTACGGTTTTGTTCTGTGCTTTAAAAATGTTTAAGACTATCAACTCACCCTCCGCATGTGAGGTTCGTTCAGTGATACGGTTTCTGTCAGCAAGGAACCTGCCTGCTGCAGAAATTCATCGACAGATTTGTGAAGTGTACGGTGATACTGTTATGAGTGAAAGCAAAGTGCGTAAGTGGGTACGACAATTCAAAGATGGCCGTGACAACGTCCATGATGAGGACCGCTCAGGTCGCCCTTCTTTGATTACAAACAATTTGGTGGCTTTTGGTGACGGCAAGTTTTTATGAAGAGGGTATTTTAAAATTGGTTCAGGGGTATGATAAGTGTTTGAACAAACTTGGCAACTATGTCAAAAAATAGAGTGAAGTATGTACTTTCTGAAAATAAATTTACTTTTTTGAAATAAACTTTCGTTGTGTACTTATGTTCAAACGGACCTTACTTAAAAAATACCCCTCGTATTAAGACTCCTAGATCCCTTTCACACTGACTTTTTTCAAGCCAAATGTCTCTCTGCATTTCATTTTTCTGCCTAAGTGTAGTACTGTACATTTTCCCAGTTGAAATCCATTTGGTTAGTTTTGACCCAGGTCTCTAATCCATGAAGGTCATTTTGGATTCTGATCCTGTCCTCTGGGCTACTACTTATTCCTTCCAATTGGATGTCACCAGCAAATTTGATCGGCATCATTCAAGTCATTGATAAAGATGTCCTAGGCCTAGGACAGAAGCCTGTGGCACTCTATTGGTCATTTTTTCTGGGATTAAGAAGGGTCACATTGGGTTTGTTTAGTCAATCCATTACAAATCCACCTAAGAGTAGCATTGCCTAGCCTACATTGTACTAGCTTGCTTGTAAGACTATCATGGGGAAATCTTCTTTCCCTTTTAAGTTTTACCCAGTTGCTCTCAACCTGGCTCCCTAGATTTCTGTGATAGATCTTTTCACAGGTGTAAACATCCTTGTTGTATGATGCTACTCCTCTTCCTTGCCTGTTTGGGCTATTTCTTAGAAATAGGTTATACACCTCTCTTACTACATTCCAATCACGAGGCTCATCACACCAGTTTTCAGTGGTGCCCATTGCATCATAGTAATTTATTATTGCTAGCTTTCCTTCTACTGCCAAAGTGTAGCAGAAGTAATACAACAATAATATCTGTAATTTACTCTAATTTGGTGTCAATCGGGAATATGTATCCATAACACTTTAGGAATGGCCGACTCTCTGTTTGTTGTCTGCTTAATTTATAACCTGTCTTGATGCCTTTAAAGAATCTACAGCCACTTAAAAGAGCAATGAAAACATGGGTACAGAGAAGAAAGTATTTGGACAGAAGTTGAAAAACAATGAAATAACGGTTTGGTTGAAAACATAAAGTTAAAGCACAATTAAAACTTAGCCCAGCCCCATTGAAAATCCTGTCTGTCACATAAGCCAAAGGATAGAAAAGTATTTTTGAAGGCATTCATGGCTAGAATTACATGGTTGCTGTAAATTTTTCAGGCTGCATGGCCATTTTCCAGAAGCATTCTCTCCTGACGTTTCACCTGCATCTATGACAGGCATCCCCAGAGGTTGTGAGGTCTGTTGGAAACTAGGATACGTCAGGAGGGAATGCTTTTGGAGATTCCATCTGAACATGAGGAAGAACTTCCTGACTGTGAGAGCTGTCCAGCAGTGGAACTCTCTGCCCCGGAGTGTGGTGGAGGCTCCTTCTTTGGAAGCTTTTAAACAGAGGCTGGATGGCCATCTGTTGGGGGTGGTTTGAATGCAAATTTCCTGCTTCTTGGCAGGGGGTTGGACTGGATGGCCCATGAGACCTCATCCAACTTTATGATTCTATGACTTGGGAGTTGTAGTTGCTGGGATTTACAGTTAACTTACAATCAGAGAGCATTCTGAACTCCACCAAAGATGGAATTGAACCAAACTTGACACACAGAACTCCCATGATCAACAGAAAATACTGGAAGGGTTTGATGGGCATTGATCTTGAGTTTTGAAGTTGTAGTTCACCTACATTCAAAGAGCAGTGGACTCAAACAATGATGGATCTGGACCAAACTTGGTATGAATACTCAATATGCCCAAATGTGAACACTGGTGGATTTTGGGCAAAATAGACCTTGACCTTTGGGATTTGTAGTTGCTGGGATTTATAGTTCACCTACACTCAAAGAGCATTCTGAACTCCACCAAAAATGGAATTGAACCAAACCTGACACACAGAACTCCCATGATCAACGGGAAATACTTGGTTTGGTAGGCATTGACCTTGAGTTTTGAAGCTGTAGTTCACCTACATCCAGAGAGCACTGTGGAGTCAAAAAATGATGGATCTGGTCCAAACTTGGTACAAATATTCAATATGCCCAAATGTGAATTCTGGTGGATTTTGGGCAAAATAGACCTTGACATTTGGGAGTTGTAGTTGCTGAGATGTATAGTTCACCTACAATCAAAGAGCATTCTGAACTCCACCAAAGATGGAATTGGACCAAACTTGACACACAGAACTTCCATGATCAACAGGAAATACTGGAAGGGTTTGGTGGGCATTGACCTTTTGAAGTTGTAGTTCATCTACATCCAGAGAGCACTGTGGACTCAAACAATGATGGATCTGGGCCAAACTTGATATGAATATTCAATATGCCCAAATGTGAACACTGGTGGATTTGGGGCAAAATAGACCTAGACATTTGGGAGTTGTAGTTGCTGGGATTTATAGTTCACCTACAACCGAAGAGCATTCTGAACCCCACCAATGACTTAATTGGACCAAACTTCCCACACAGAACCCCTATGACCAACAGAAAGTACTGTGATTCTTTGTGGTCTTTGGCGACCCCTCTGACCCCCCCTGGTGACCTCCACTCCAGGGGTCCCGACCCCCAGGTTGAGAAACACTGATTTACAGTTTTTCACTGAGGTCCTATGTCCCTAAAACCAACAAAAATGGAGGAAAGACTGAATGCGTAATTTACTAGTGCTGTCTCTATAATACTTCTCAGCCTCTTTGGCTGGAATATGTTCTTGCCATGACCTCATTTATAATCAATAATGCATCATGGATGTGCATTGATCGGTCATATCATGGAACTGCATCCGTGCAAAACAGGTCTGGCCACTTATGTGTGCGGAATGGATATATAGGTGTGCAAGATGCATCATGGACCTGGTCACTTACCTGTGTGAAATGCATATACATTAATATATAAGGTGTGCATGTATGTATACATCCATAGTAGATATCTGGAGGTATCTGTCCCTATCCCTCGAAAGACTGCCTTTCCGGCGAACTGTCTCAAATGCGGCAGTGTAATTTCTCCGCCGGTTTTGATTGACACGCTGTCCCTGGGATCATGTGTTAATCCCTTCTTCACTCAAGCCTTTTCATAACTCATTTCTCTCTGCTAGATGGAGACTCTGATGGTTACCGAGGCAACCATGATAGCGCTAAGCCATTTCCCTCTCCGCAAGGAGACCATTATTCTGCGCGCATAGACCATTTGCAACAAAGGTCGCCACAAAGTCATCCCCAACACAGCACACGTTTATTAAACTTTTATCCTTTGTTCCCTTCCTCCTCCTCCTCCTCCTCTTTTGTGCCCCCCCCCCCCCCAATTGCACCCCCTCTTCCACTAACTGAGACACTAGTTGGCTCTTGTATTACAGGGAGAGGGGGAGAAGGCGAGGAAAACAGCCCTTAATAAAGATAGGAAAGAAAGAATATGGGTTCTGAATGGCAGTCTGAAAGGCAGCCTCCACAGAGAACTTTGGGCCCAGGGAGAGCGTGTTTACATGGCCAGTTCTTATATCCTGACTTTGTCACATAATGATGATGATGATGATGATGATGTATGGATTGTCGATGTTGCAATCCCAGGTGATAGCAGGATTGAAGAGAAACAACTGGAAAAGCTGACACGATATGAGGATTTAAAGATCACACTGCAAAGACACTGGCACAAGCCAGTCAAGGTGGTCCCAGTGGTGATCGGCACACTGGGTGCAGTGCCTAAAGACCTTGGTGTGCTGTTGCACGCTGGGCCTGTACATCAGACTGTAGACAGGACATAAATTCTGTGTGCCCAACGGGACGCCGGGGCTGCCTCAGATTAAAGGCCTTTGGATTTCCTTAAAACACCGAGTCTTTAGATTGCTTAAAGGTTCAACAATGTTCTTTATTAAGGAAAACAAACAGGTACTTTCAAGCTTTCTTAACAGTCTATTGGCTCTTGCAATCAGGGCCATAGCCAGAAAATTTTTTTGGGGAGGGTTGACAATTTTGGCGGGGGGGGGGGGGGTTGAAAATTTGGGGGGGGGGGTTGAAAATTTCGGGGAGGGTTGAAAATTGCCTAGCTCACGCTGAAGCCAAGAGCAGAGCAGGGGGCAGAGCAGCCTTCAACAGCCTGCAGCTCCACCCCTGTCAACCACCTCCACCAAGTCTGGCCTCCTTAATGAGAGCATTCAACACCCACACCCCCAACTTGGCTGCTTCACTACATCGGCTATTGCTGCAAGTAATGACAGTGTGAATAAATTGTCAATATTTGCTTGAGATAGTGCTTACAGTTCTGGAGGGACTCTTAATTTTTTGCATCTCATAGACTTAGCAGGGGGATTTGGTTAACCAGTTAAAATTCATGAGTAAACCAGGTTTTTTAAAAAAATCTGAAACATTTCGGGGGGGGGTTGAACCCCTAAAACCACCCCCTCGCTACAGGCCTGCTTTCAATCTTGTTCACTGGGAACAGGCACTATCTTCATAACTGTATACTAACTAATGGGGAAATCCTTAACTTCTAATCTGGGCAGTCTGTCTTTGCCTCTGTTGGCGTGGAGCCCCTGCACCCGGTACCAACTGCTTCTGGCTTCCGCGAGAGGCCCTTACCAAGCAGAGCTTTGTAGACTTCCAGGGAAAAAGAAGGAGTTCAGGTTTCAGTGATGGCTGGCTGAAGTCCCTCAGCAAAGGAGCTGTAAGGCTGTATATCTCCCCGGCCAAGCCGTAGAAGACGAAGCTTTCTACAGGAGCTCTTCGTTTTATGTCCTGTGCGAAAGGCTTCTCTGTGTGGACTGAACCAAAAAGGCTCCTATTCCCTCCAAAAACCCAAAAGGGAGTGGGACCAGTGAACCTAACTATAATTGACAGGTGGCTTGCCCTATGATTGCAGCCAAAGAAGCCATCTATCTGCAGAGTCCCTGAAACTTAGGACTGCAACAAACATTAAATGTAAAGCAAACAAAATTGGAGCTCCTGATGCAGTTGTACCTGCACACTTGGCCTGCACTTAAACACAATCAGCGCTGACAAGATTACCATCTGCCAGCTGTAGAAGGCCACCTTACTGGGTTCTGCATCACACAGTCCTAGACAGTTGGGAAGTGTCCAACATGTGATCCAATACAACAGCCAGCAGAGTGATCTTGTCTGCTGTGGACTCATCTTGTTGTGTTTCAAATAATAATAATAACAACAACAACAACAACAACAACAACAACAACAAAACAACAACAACAATCAGCTGAAGAAGAAAAACACATCCTGGCAGAATATGTCAAGGAAAGCCAAGGACCTGCTTTCATTGAAGTCAATAATCGGAAACAGACAAAGAGTCAGTACAAGAAAACTGCACTGCAAACCAGAGCTGACAGCTGGCACAACAAAGCATTGCATGAGCAGTTCCTTGACAAAATTGAAGGAAAAGTTGACAAGGAGAAGACCTGGTTATTGCTCATGAGTGGAACCCTAAAGAAGGAGACAGAAGACCTGATTCTTGCAGCCCAGGAGCAAGCCAGCAGAACCAATGCAATTAAGGCCAGGATTGAAAAATCAGCGGGTGACCCAAGAAACAGACTGTGCAAGGAAGCGGATAAAAACATGGACCATATCCTCAGCTGCTGCAAGAAAATCGCACAGACGGACAACAAACAACTCTGTGGCCCAGATGATTCACTGGAACTTATGCCACAAGTACCACCTGCCAGCAGTAAAGAATTGGTGGGATCATAAACCTGCAAAGGTCATGGAAAATTTATTTATTTATTTATTTATCGTGTCAGGGGCAACCAGACAATTGTATTACATTTCTAACCGAACAAAACAAACAAACAGACAAAACACAAAATTTGCAAGCTTGGTAGTTGATTAAATGTCCTTTGACCAGTAGCTGGCCACTTGGAGTGCCTCTGGTGTTGGCGCAAGGAAGCCGTCCATTGTGCATGTAGCAGGGCTCAGGTTGCATTTCAGCAGGTGGTCAGTAGTTTGTTCTTCTCCACACTCACATGTCGTGGATTCCACTTTGTAGCCCCATTTCTTAAGGTTGGCTCTGCATCTCGTGGTGCCAGAGCGCAGTCTGCTCAGCGCCTTCCAAGTCGCCCAGTCTTCTGTGTGCCCAGGGGGAGTCTCTCATTGGGTATCAGCCATTGATTGAAGTTCTGGGTTTGAGCCTGCCACTTTTGGACTCTCGCTTGCTGAGGTGTTCCAACGAGTGTCTCTGTAGATCTTAGAAAACTATTTCTTGATTTAAGTCGTTTTTGTTAGTATGTCTCATTGTATTTGAATGTAAAAGCATTGAATGTTTGCCTGTGCAAATTCTGTAATCAGCTCTGAGTTCCCTAGGGGAGAAGGGCAGATTATAAATAAAGTGTATTATTATTATTATTATTATTATGCTTACAATAAAGCTGCTCAGGTCTCTACTTAATGCCATGGGACGTCCTGTTTTCTCATTCCCATTTCTTTCTACTTTGTGAGATCTAGCAGCAGTACCTCAGTAAGCCTTCTCCCATTTTTGTGACCCTTTGTAACCTACATAATATCAGTAGGAGTGTCATAGCCCTCTCCTATTTTCCCATCTCTCTTTTCTGATAGCAGCAGCAGCAGCAATAGGCCATCTATTCCTTTGTAACATTCATTAGCATGAATAAACAGGAACCAATAGTGACCCATATCTGCAAATGCCAATCTCAGGAATACAGCTACTGGTCATTAACTCGAGCCATCAGGTGCCCTACTAAACATATATCATCATCATCATCTTATATCAACATATAAGAATATAATAATTTCTTATCTACCTCTCCCCATTGATCAAGGTGGAGAACAACAATACTTTACACTACCACACATAACATTAGTTAAAAACACAGAAAGCAGTTAAATCACATCACACCAGTTAAAAGAACTCGAAACACCAACCCATTTTAAAATGGCCAGTCCATAGTTTAAATTCTCTATTTTGGGTTTGGAACAGACTCAGAAGTGGAGTGGGCAGATCAAAAGACAGCCTGCCAAAATGGCACTACCTAGAAGAATCTTCCACTTTGTGTGACTGTGGAGCAGAACAGACAACTCCACACCTGTATGCTTGTCCACAGTGTCCTGCCTCATGTACAGAGGAAGAATTATTTAAAGTTACAGACAATGCGGTCGCTGTTACCCATTTTTGGTCAAGGAGCATTTAGCCACTTATGCTCCTTCTATTTTTATCAGTTTTATACTTATTTATGCAATGTTTTTGATACGAAATATATACATTTTGTATCAAAACCATAAATAATTGTGATAGGTCTCCTGGAAGGTCTTTAATGCTGTTTTACATTCAGACTGTATAGTTAGCCGTTGAAGCTCTACTGGCAGGTCATTCCACAATTTAGGGGTGAGTGAAGAAAAAATAATCTGGGTGAACATGGCCAATCTAACCCTGGATGACTGGAATGAATGTCCCCAAGAAGCCTTTAGTGTATGGGGCAATTTATTCAGGAGGTGGCAATCCCATAGGTAACCTGGACCCAAACTATAGAAGGTTTAAAAGGTTACAACCAACACCTTGTACTTTGCCTGGTAACTAACTGGCTTCCAATGGAATGATTTGCAGACGTAACCCAATATTCAGCATATTACATAAGTCCAGGCTTGAGGTTTCCAGTTTTATTTATTTCATATCTAAAGCATTGCATAAATTACTATAAAGCCAATAAAAATAGAAGGAATGCAGGTGGCTAAATATCTTTTGATCAAAAATGGGCAACAGCAATGGCATTGTCTGTAGCCTCCAACAATTCTTCCTCTGTGCACGAGGCAGGGCATAGTGGACAAGCATACAGATGCGGAGTTGTCTTTTCTGCTCCACAGTCACATAAGGTGTAGGATTCTTTTATGTAGCACCATTTTGCCAGGTTCCAGTGTGTGTGCTACTATCTTCATATCCTCCAATTCCAGGAAGGGACATGACTGATAATAAGTGGTTCCGGCGATTGCATTTATCTCAGCTGTCATTTAAAGTGATGGATCCAGAAGCATTCCCAGGATGCAAACACAGTCTTTTGGGGGGAGTACAACCCCATCATGGATGTGAGAGCTGGATCGTAGGAAGGCTGAGTGAAGGAAGATAAATGATTTTGAATTGTGGTGTTGGAGGAAAGTTCTGAGAGTGCCTTGAACCACCAGAAGATCCAACCAGTCCATTTTTCAGGACCCTGCTCTGACCTACAAGAAGCACTGCCTGAACATCAAGCAAAAAGTGGGTGCTAGAAACAATATCATACGAAAGCTGACTGGCACAACCTGGGGATCACAACCAGACACAGTGAAGACATCTGCCCTTGTGCTATGCTACTCTGCTGCTGAGTATGCATGCCCGGTGTGGAACACATCTCACCACGCTAAAACAGTGTCTTAATGAGACATGCCGCATTATCATGGGGTGTCTGCGCCCTACACCACTGGAGAAATTACACTGTCTAGCCGGTATCGCACCACCTGACGTCCGCCGGGAAGTAGCAGCCAATAGTGAAAGGACCAAGGCAGTGACATCTTCATCCCATCCCTTGTTTGGGTATCGGCCAGCACGTCAAAGACTTAAATCAAGAAATTTTCTAAGATCTACAGAGACACTTGCTGGAACACCTCAGCAAGCAAGAGTCCAAAAGTGGCAGGCTCAAAGCGAGAACCTCAATCAATGGCTGATAGCAAATGAGAGACTCCCCCCTGGGCACACAGAAAACTGGCCGACTTGGAAGGCACTGAACAGACTGCGCTCTGGCACCACGAGATGCAGAGCCAACCTTCAGAAATGGGGCTACAAAGTGGAATCCTTGACATGTGAGTGTGGAGAGGAGCAAACTACAGACCACCTGCTGCAATGCAACTTGAGCCCTGCCACATGCACCATGGAGGACCTTCTTGCGGCAACACCAGAGGCACTCCAAGTGGCCAGATACTGGTCAAAGGACATTTAATCAACTACCAAGCTTGCAAACTTTGTGTTTTGTCTGTCCGTTTGTTTTTGTTAAAAATGTAATACAAATGTCTGGTTGCTGATGACATGAGAAATAAATGTTTCAGGAAATAAAACCCGACTGCTCACTGGAGGGAAGAATATTAGAGGCAAAGGGGAAGTATTTTGACCACATAATGAGAAAACAGGAACGCTTAGAGAAGACAATCATGCTGGGGAAAAAGGAAGGAAAAAAGAAGAGAAGGGCAAGATGGATGGATGACATCCTTGAAGTGACTGGCTTGACCTTGAAGGAGCTGGGGGTGGCGACGGCTGACAGGGAACTCTAGTATGGGCTGGTTCATGAGGTCACAAAGAGTTGGAAGCGACTGAACGAATTAACAATAACATAACCCCCTCCAGGACTGTTTGAAAACACCAGGTTAGGACCCTTGAAAATAAGCAATGAATTTTCTGAATTGAGTTTCAGTTTGTTTCCTCATCGAACCCATTACGTCCCTCAGGCATTCTTTCAGAGCAGAGACACTATCCTTAGTTGAGGCTATAAAGAAGAGTCACATAGAAGAGATGCAGGGACATGAAGCAATGTGAAGGCATGGAGAAATTCATTTGGGTGTCATCAGCATCTTGATAGCAACCTCGCCCCATGCCTCCAGATGATTTCTCCCAGTGGTTTAGAAGTTCAATGGCATTGGGTTTTGGAATGGCACCTTGTGGTTTGAAGGATCACCTGTCGATAGTTGACATTAGGAAATACAACAAGTGCTTGCTCAGATCAGCCACAATTGCTCTCTACTAGAGAACAAACATCTCAGTCATGCAGAGAACTATGTAAAGTGATTTTGACATGTTTCTCACTCTCAACTTTCATTTAAGAGGTTGAGACAGCTCCTAGTCCTCATTATGGCAGAGAGGAATTCAGTGCCCACAGTATTGTCATAGTTGGAGTAATTGTATTGTGTTTAGCGATAGGATATTGCAAACTCAGAGGGAAAAAATGTATGTTAGCCTTAGGCTTTGTGAAAAAATACAGGAGTGCCATGTCCCTGATTCTCTCCTCTGTGAGTCTACTTTATATAAATCCATGCAAACTAACTTTTAAGCAAAGGATGAGAAACAAAATCTGGCAGAGGTAGCTTAACTAGACACTGTAAAATGACAGGCATCAGATCATCATCATGGGAGGCTTATATGTCTCCAAAAAAAGAGAGAAATGGGTGGCCTGGGAAAAAAGGAACAATACAGGATGACAATTTTTCATGTTATTTTTTTCATAGATGTGTACATCTAGTAATGATCACTTTAATATTAAAAAATACAACGCAGCCTAACAGAATGGGGCAATTGTCACCAAATTTGTGTATCTGCTTGTTCAACCTGCTGTTCAGGAGATATTGGGAAGGAAATCTTCAAATCTTCAAAGTTTCTGCTTTTTCCTCCCAGTCTACGCTGATGATTCCAAGACATTCCACATTTTATATTGGACTGGATCAGTGCCACAGTGATGCAGTGGGTTAAATCCTTGTGTCAGCTGAATTGCTGGCCTGAAGGTCAGTGGTTCGAATTCATGAGACAGGGTGAGCTCCCATCTGTCAGCTCCTGCTTCCCATGCTCCAGCTTCCCATCCATGAGAGAAGTTTCCCACAGGATGGTAACACATCCAGGAGTCCCCTGGGCAACGTCTCTGCAGACTGCCAATTCTCTCACACAGTTTCTCAAGTTACTTCTGACACCATAAAAAAAATTAGACTGGGAAGGTTCTATCCAAGGTGCTGAAGTTATTTTGGTACTATATTTCAAGACCTTGGAGAGCTCCTTTAAGGCTTTCAAAGACATCCAGAATAGGTTCACCATTCCAAATGGTACTGAACCTATCAGCTGGATTATCCCCAATAAATTGTCAGAGACTTGTCCACCAAATTACTGTTAAACAGCCACACACCGACTCACAGTCAAAAGCAGTTGAAGGTCATCCACAGCAATCAGCCAAAAGAAGGATGAGACACAAGAGTAGTCCAAAGTTCTTTCCAAAATGTTCAAAGCCAAATAATCTCACCAACACCGAGGCTCCAAGCCAAAATGTAATTCAATACCAAAGTGTAAATCCAGTCAAGTCAAGGTTCACCAGCAGAGATTCGGACTGTAGCAATTTCACCAACATTGCTTCCAGCACCTAGCTCACCCAGTCTTCAGCTACGTATGGCACTTTCCCAAGTGATCCCACATGTTGGATCTCCTCTCTGCCAACCGACTGGGTCTCCTCAGTTGAATGGCATCAGTTCTTAATTGCAGTCTAGCTGGAATACTGAATTCCAGTTTTGCTTCCTGAAGCCCCTAATCCTGCCCTGACTCTGTATCCCCTTTTCCTTGGGGCTCCTGCTCCTGCTCTGCAGAGGTGGGTTTCTTAGTGTCACACTGCTCGTGCTACTGATCTGTGTTTGTCCCTGAATCAGATGCTGGGTGAAGAAGCCCTTCCCCTTTATTTTCATCCTCAGCACAAGCCATGACATAAACTCAATAAATCTTCACTCTTAAAAATCAGAAGGCATCAGAAATCTGATCTTCCACTCAACCAGATTCCTATCACAGATATAGCCCTTTTTTCTGCCCGCAACTACTTCAGTACCAAAGTCTATGCTTTGTTTGCTAGATATCCCAGATACAACTCTTGGCATTTTTTGTTTTCTAGGATCTAGATCTATCTTAGTGCCTTGCTCATAGGTGGACATCTTCTGCATGTTTGGGGCCAATTTTCTGCCCTGAAGACATGCTGAAAAATAAGGGAATTGAAGTGTTCAAAAATCTACTTCAAAGATTATAAAAAATACTCCTTAGAGGACACAAAGTGTAGACCACACTTGGGCCATTGCTGATCTAGATAGACAAATGGTTCACACAAGATAATACCGAGTGCTTTTATGTCAGGGATGTCTACACAGTGAGTACACCTTGATACTGCTTTAACAATCGTGGTTACATCCTATGAAATCCTGGGGTTTGTAATTTTGTGGGGATGTAGAACTCCTTACCAGCAAGCTGGAGTGCCTCACTGAAGTACTAATCCCACAATTTCATAGGATACAGGCATAACAGGTAAAGTGGACTCAAAGTACTAAAATTGTGTATTGTGTAAGATACCTGAGTATACCATGTGAGTGAGTCAAAAAGCCTGGAGTGAGTCAAAAAGCCTGGCTGAGATCCTACATTGCTTCAATGTATCATAAATATCCATCATCATTATGCTTCCATTGCACAGTCTCTTTACTGAAGATCAGTGTAGTAGAACAGCAATGTGCGATGCATGTTCACATGCGACTCTGATGTCCATCCAGAAACATAATGGTTCAGTATGCAGAACTTCACTTGCTATCATTTCAACTGGATACAACCATTGCATATTGGTCACAAAGTTCATTCTGCATGTGTAGTGCAAGTTAAACTTGCATACATTGCCAATAGGATGTCAGCCTATAACTTGGCACCAACATGGCCATCGGGACTTATATAGTGGGACCTTGGTATCCACTAGGGCAGCGTTTCTCAACCTGAGGGCCGGAACCCTTGGGGGTCACAAGGGGATTTCAGAGGGGTTGCCAAAGACCACCAGAAGACATATATCTCTGATGGTCTTAGGAACCCCTTTAGCTGAGAAGGCTGAAGATCTCTCTGCTGGTCCTTCTCTTCCTTTTTGGAAACAGACAGTGAATCCTCTCACCAAAAGCCCTCCTCCTGCTGTGATTGTAGGTGAACTATAAATCCCAGCAACTACAACTCCCAAATGTCAAGGTCTATTTTCCCCAAACTCCACCAGTGTTCACATTTGGGCATACTGAGTATATGTGCAAAGTTGGGTCCAGATCCATCATTGTGTGAGTCAGGCATGTAGCCCGAAATTCTCATGGTGGTCCGCAAGAAGGCCTTACTGGTACATTATTTAAACTGTTATGTTTATTCATATCATGATCTGATCACCATGCTCAATATATCCCATATGCATGGGGGTATTGGGGTAATGATACAAAAGGTTTGCTAGGGTAGACCCTCTTTCACTCAGACTCAGCCCCCCCCCCCGAACCAAACTCAGCCCCCCCCCCCCCCCCGAAACAAAATCCTGGCTACGGGCCTGGTGTGAGCCCACAGTGCTCTCTGGATGTAGGTGAACTACAAAATTCAAGGTCAATGCCCACCAGACTCTTCCAGTATTTTCTGTTGGTCATGGGAGTTCTGTGTGCCCAGTCTGGTTCAATTCCATCCTTGGTGGAGTTCAGAATGCTCTTTGATTGTAGGTGAACTATAAATCCCAGCAACTACAACTCCCAAATTACAAAATCAACCCCCCCCAACCCCACCAGTATTCAAATTTGGGCCTATTGGATATTGGTCCAGTGAATGAAAATATATCCTGCATATCAGATATTTACACTATGATTAATAACAATAGCAAAATGACAGTTGTGAAGTAGCAATGAAAATAATGTTATGGTTAGGGGTTACCACAACATGGAGAACTGTATTAAAGGGATATAGCATTAGGAAAGTTGTGAACCATTGTACTAGGGTTTGATTTGAGCATCCAAAATCCATGAATACTCAAATATCATGGCAACATCAAGGTCTGTTTTGTGGATTTTTAGTAATACTTTCAATCTATGAATGGTTGGATCGGTGGACGCAGAACATGTAGAGACAGAGAGCGGACTGCTGTTCAAACAGCCAACTTTCCCCAACTCTTTTCCGTCTTGTGTCCATTATATTCACCCGAAGCACAAGACACACACAGAAAAACTATAGCTATGTTAACAAAACAAATAAATACGGGTTCTTTGAAAAGGGGAGAGCATCCATGGCAGGTATCTACCAGTTCCTTGGGCTAATTGACGACCTCTCTATACATCATGCTAGATAAAGGGCCCTTGTGTGGTAAATGCTGATGTTTAGTGCCTCCCGATAGCATTTTGTTAACAAGAAGATAACGGAGGAGCAAGATGCGTTTGTTTAGCTTCCTATAGATAAACCTCCGTGCGTCTTTGTTAAGCCTTTTCTCTCCTCCCCCATGACCGATGGTAAGGCCCAATTGCAATAAATAATACGCTGGCCACTGAATCGGCCACCTGACAGCAGAATATCCAGTCCAGCAGGGAATTGAAGCAGATCCGGATTTATGCATCAGGGACACAAACACATTTTCAGAGCCTAAGATTGCAAGGGATTTCTGGATATGAAATAAATAAAGTAGTGCATAACTATTAGACTAATTCATATTTATTGTCGAAGGCTTTCATGGCTGGAATCACTAAGTTCTTGTGGGTTTTTTCGGGCTATATGGCCATGTTCTAAAGGCATTTCTCCTGACTTTTCGCCTGCATCTATGGGAGCATCCTCAGAGGATCCTCACTACCTCTGAGGATGCTTGCCATAGATGCAGGCGAAACATCAGAAGAAATGCCTCTAGAACATGGCCATATAGCCCGAAAAAATCCACAAGAATTTAGTAATTCGTATTTGTTTGAAAATGCAACAGGGAGTATTAACTACGTGGTCTTCCAGATATTGTTGGATTTCAGCGACTAGTTTTCCTCACCTACACTAGCCAGGCCTGCTGGGACTGGAAGTCCAAGAACATGTGAGGAACATGTGATCCCGTTCCCTAGTTCAGCAAGACTTAATTCCGTTCTAAATTAAGCAAAGGAGCTATCTTTTTGCAGAGATAAAAATGAGTAAAAATACTTCTGTTATGAGGATCGATAACAGGAGCCCCCGGTGGTGCAATGGTTTAAACCCTTCTGTCAGCAAGACTGCTGACCGAAAGGTCGGAGGTTCAAATCAGGGGAGTGGGGTGAGCTCCCATATGTCAGCTCCAGCTTCCCATGTGGGCACATGAGAGAAGCCTCCCACAGGATGGTAAAGCATCCTGGCATCCCCTGGGCAGCATCCTTGCAGATGGCCAAATTAAAATAAATTCAGGATGAAATTAAAATACATTAAGTTAGTAAAAATACAAATTAAAATCACTTAAAATTAATTAAATAATAAAATAATTAAAAAATAAAATAAAATAAAATAATAAAATAAGTAATAAGATAAAATATCTCCAGGAGGAGGAGGAGGAGGAGGATGGGGAGGAAAGGCAACGCTGGCACCTTTTCTCTCCTTCTTTCCCATCTTAATAATTACGAAATAATTACGAACATTTGGAAAAATTGTTTCGATTCTTAATTACTCCTCACACTATTCCTGCATGGCTCGATATTGGATCATAAGCTAATTTAAATACGAATTAATAACGATTTTAGAAACTAACGAACACGATCAAACAAGCCTACTTACTAGTCACCTCAAACTTTCTGTATCTGTCCTCAGATTTTGCTTATGAAAAGAGAGGTGTGGGAATATTAACCTTTACAGCCGTGGTTCCCAGTGGCACAGTGGGTTAAACACCTGTGCTGGCAGGACTGAAGACCAACAGGTCGCAGGTTCGAATCCAGGGAGAACGTGGATGAGCTCCCTCTATCAGCTTCAGCTCCTCATGCGGGGACATGCGAGAAGCCTCCCACAAGGATGATAAAACATCAAAACATCCGGGTGTCCCCTGGGCAACGTCCTTGCAGTTGGCCAATTCTCTAACACCAGAAGTGACTTGCAGTTTCTCAAGTTGCTCCTGACACGACAAAAAAATAAAATAAAAAAGCCGTGGTTCCCAATCTTTTTTCGACCAGGGACCACTTTGACCAGGGACCACTCTCCAACATTAGTACCAAAAGGATTACGAATCAGTTTTTGGTCAACTTTAGATTCGGTTTAGTTATTTGTGGTACTGATTCAGAATACTGCATTGAATAGACTACATCAGCTCTAGTTTCTGATACAGAACATATGCCATCCAGTAGTTGCCATCTGCCCACCCACAGAAAACCATACTTTGAACTATAAGGGGGTTTCACGAGACCAGTCACTCTCACTATAACGGAGCAATAATGATGAGGTTGTGGACCAAAGTTTATTTTTTGTGGACCACTGGTGGTCCACAGACTACAGGTTGGGAACCACTGCTTAACCGGCTTAAGAGAAATTGATACCCTATGTGTATCCCACTAGTACAGTGGTTCTCAACCTTCCTAATGCCATGACCCCTTAATACAGTCCCTCATGTGGTGGTGACCCCCAACCATAACATTATTTTCATTGCTACTTTATAATAGTAATTTTGCTACTGTTATGAATCGTAATGTAAATATCTGATATGCAGGATGTATTTTCAGTCACTGGACCAAATTTGGCACAAATACCCAATACACCCAAATCTGAATACTGGTGGGGTTGGGGGTGATTGATTTTGTCATTTGGTAATGCTGGAGTTGCTGGGATTTATAGTTCACCTTAAATCAAAGAGCCTTCTGAACACCACCAATGATGGAATTGAATCAAACTTGGCATACAGAATTCCCATGACCAAGAGAAAATACTGGGAAGGTCTGGTGGACATTGACCTTGAGTTTTTGGAGTTGTAGTTCACCTGCATCCAGAGAGCATTGTGGACTCAAGCAATGATGGATCTGGATCAAACATGGCACAAATACTCAATATGCCCAAAAGGGAACACTGCTAAAGTTTGGAGAAAATAGACCTTGCCATTTGGGAGTTGTAATGGTTGGGATTTATAGTTCACCCACAATGAAATAGAATTCTGAACCCCACCAACGATAGAATTGGACCAAACTTTCCACACAGAACCCCTATGACCAATAGAAAATACTATGTTTTCTGATGGTCTTTGGCGAACCCTCCAACACCCCTTTGTGACCCCCTCAGGGGTCCAGACCCCCAGGTTGAGAAGCACTGCAGTAGTAGGAAGCTTTGAAATAACCAAATGATGGTGTCATATGGAAAGGTGTATGTGTGAAGCCATCTAAGGGGGCTTCCAAGGTCCAGATTGGGACCATGGAGAATCATATTTGGTCACATGCCTATCACATGACCCTTCCTCCCATTACTCTTTATATGGCCGTATTTCCGGAAAGTGACTAAGCTATCATCTTGCATCATACCAGCATACCTCAAACTAGTAAAAGTGTGAGAAAGAAAGATCCTCTGATGTGAAGCGGAGTAAGAGCAACTGGGTGCTGATAAGAACACCTCGACCTCAGATAAACAGATTAATCAGACATCTCGTTGCCCAAAGAATTAAAATAGTTTGCTGGATGTGGAAAGCTCAGAGTGACACTCACACCTGGCCAACACATTCTTCTTCTTTGCGTAATTCATGCAAGGGCTGGAACGCTGCCCAGGTATGCGAAATCAGCCGGTTGCATCATGTGGAACCCCAGGCCAGACCCAGCATCGTTTGAGAAGACGTCTCTCACCCAAAAAACTCATACGATTTTTGTCCTAATTGAATTTGGGAGTCTTTTCTAAGCATTGGTTTTGGGGACTGTTGTGATGAGGTTGACTTTTTTTTTTTAAAAAAAGGCTACTCCCATGTAAGTTGTGAATATGTTATTCAAAATGCTTGGAACTAGAAGTGTTTTAGTTTGCTTGCTTGCATTTTCTTTATTTTCTCTTGTTGGAGAGAAAAGCAGGGCATAAATCACTGGTTCACAACCTCTTTTTTGACCAGCGACCACTTGACCATTGTGGTGCAATTCTGGGCACCACAATTGTAGAGAGATATTGACAAGCTGGAATGTGTCCAGAGGAGGGCAACTAAAATGATCAAGGGTCTGGAGAACAAGCTCTATGAGGAGCGGCTTAAAGAGCTGGGCATGTTTAGCCTGAAGAAGAGAAGGCTGAGATAAGATATGATAGCCATGTATAAATATCTGAGAGGAAGCCACAGGGAAGAGGGAGCAAGCTTGTTTTCTGCTTCCCTGGAGACTAGGATGCGGAACAATGGCTTCAAACTACAAGAAAGAAGATTCCATCTAAACATTAGAAAAAACTTCCTGACTGTGAGAGCCGTTCAGCAGTGGAACTCTCTGCCTCAGAGTGTGGTGGAGGCTCCTTCTTTGGAAGCTTTTAAAGAGAGGCTGGATGGCCATCTGTCAGGGGTGCTTTGAATGCAATTTTCCTGCTTCTTGGCTGGAGGTTGGACTGGATGGCCCATGAGGTCTCTTCCAACTCTACGATTCTATGATTCTATGACCACTTTCCAACATTAGTACCAAAAGGGTTGCAAATCAGTTTTTGGTCAACTTTAGATTCAGTTTGATTATTAGAGGTTCTGATTCAGAAAACTGCATTGGCTAGACCACATTAGCACTAGTTTCTATGTATTGTTGAATGCTTTCATGGCCAGAATCACTGGGTTGTTGTAGGTTTTTCGGTCTGTATGGCCATGTTCTAGAAGCAATCTCTCCTGACTCTAAAATAATAACAGTAAATAAAGAACAAAACTCAAACACAGGGTAACTCCAGACAGGAAACAATTAGGAACACCTAACCACCTCTCAACAAAGGATTCTCCTAGGCAGTAACAAGCCACACCTAAAAACTGTCAGGCCGTCAAATGATAATCAAGGTGGCCAATTGAAATATTCACCCCTACTTCCAACAGAGAAGAGTTCTTTCTCCCACTCTGGACTTTCCACAGATATATAAACCCAATTTTCTTAATTTCCAACTGACTTCACAATCTCTGAGGATGGCTGCCACAGATGCAGGTGAAAAGTCAGGAGAGAATACTTCTAGAACATGGCCATACAGCCTGAAAAACCTACAGCAACCCAACTCTAGTTTCTGATATAGAACATATGCCATTCAGTAGTCGCTACCTGCTTGTTACGATGTAGTAATGGTGATGTTCAATGTCTGAACATCGAGAAAACCAAAGTGCTGTTCCAGCAGTCACCAGCCAACCCCTCTCCAATGCCAGCGATACAGCTTAATGGTGTAACATTAGAAAATGTTGATCATTTCCGCTACCTTGGCAGCCACCTCTCCACCAAAGTCAACATCGACACCGAAATACAACACCTCCTGAGCTCTGCGAGTGCAGCATTTTCCCAAATGAAGCAGAGAGTGTTTGAGGACTGCGACATCCACAGGGATACCAAGGTGCTTGTCTATAAAGCTATTGTCCTTCCAACCCTGCTATATGCCTGCGAAACGTGGACTGTCTACAGATGTCACATGCAACTCCTGGAACGATTCCATCAGCTCTGCCTCCGGAAAATCCTGCAAATCTCTTGGGAAGGCAGGCGGACAAACGTCAGCATGCTGGAAAAAGCAAAGACCACCAGCATTGAAGCGATGGTCCTCCACCATCAACTCCGCTGGACTGGCCACGTTGTCCGGATGCCCGACCACCATCTCCCGAAGCAGTTGCTCTACTCCGAACTCAAGAACGGAAAACGGAATGTTGGTGGACAGGGAAAGAGATGTAAAGATGGGCTCAAAGCCAACCTTAAAAACTCTGGCATAGACACTGAGAACTGGGAAGCCCTGGCCCTTGACTGCTCCAGCTGGAGGTCAGCCATGACCAGCAGTGCTGCAGAATTTGAAGAGGCACGAATGGAGGGTGAAAGAGAGAAATGTGCCAAGAGGAAGGCGCATCAAGCCAACCCCGACCGAGACCGCCTCCCACCTGGAAACCAATGCCCTCACTGTTGGAGAAGATGCAGGTCAAGAATAGGGCTCCACAGCCACCTACGAACCGACCCCCAGGACACTGAACTTGGAGGATCATCATCCTCGGACTACGAGGGATCGCCTAAGCTAAGTAATGGTGAGGTTGCGGACCATATTTTGTTCTTACGGACCACTGGTGCTCCACAAACCATAGGTTGTGAACCACTGGTATAAATAAACATGAACATAAGCATAAACATAATATCTGTTTGGATTGTGGAATGTTTATATTTGCATATATGTACATAATCAGATCTCTTGGAGATAGAATCCAAGTCTAAATGTGAAATTCATGTATGTTTAATATATATCTTATTCACACACTCTGAAGATATTTTTAAAATAATTTGTGCAAGAAACAATGTTTGTGTACATTGAACCATAAGCCACCCAAGTGGACAATTTGGGAGCATTTTGGATTTCAGAAATCCAGATCAGGGATGCTCACCTTGTACCACCGGAAGAAAATACTACAGATCCCACACAAACAAAAACAAAATCTGACACAAAACGTAGGCCTGTGACTCCTACACTGTCGTGTTTCTTTCCTTTCCTGTCTGATTTTTAATTTTTTTTTCCTGGAGAAGAAGCTGGTGGAGCTTCAAAATCTTGCATGGCATGTTTGGTGCCTTTTGGTCGGCCAAAAAAGGTATCCACTCTTGTGTGGGTTTTGTTTTCTTTTTGTTGTACACTCAGTCCAGCTTCAATTGGATATGTTTCCAAGTAACTCTTGATTTCTTTTTTCCTGTTATGTCAATGTAATGTGGGCGCTCCTTACCACTGCTGGGTTTTGTCTCTTTAGAAACAAGTGACGGAAAAGACTCACCTGGCTGCTCCGGCAAAAGCAAGCAAACAAACAAGGGATATGAGAGGTGTCTTGGAGCTTTCTCACGCTACAGGTGTCATTGACTCACCTGGGGCCAGGATGTTTGTGTTATCAGCAGCAATTTACTAAATGGCCACCGTGCCTGAATCACTGTAATTGCCACTGTCGGTGCTTTCTGTCTTTCATTTCCCTCTTTCCACGGTCCAGCTATTCACAGCATATATATGCATGTATATACCACACAAAACATTTATGCATTTGATGAAGCGAATTATAGTCCACAAAAGCTTTAACATGTTGTTAAGATATCCATAATTATTTTACTAAGTGCTTCATATTTCTTGCTCTTTAGTTCATTCAAAATTTTCATATTAATAGGCCTGACTAATTTTTTAAGAGGTCAACCTATCACTCCCCCTCCCACTGTTCCAATTGGCAAGGACTTTCCATATTACTCCTCTGTCATTCCACTTATTCGGTAGCTTTTAAAATGTCCCAGTTTCTCACTCATTTTCTCACATACCCCCTCCGTTTTCAGCTTTTACATCCATTCCTGCAGGTTGAGTTCATTTTTAAAAAACTTTTTATTTATTGTAGCTTTAACATATTCAGTGTTTAAACATTCTTATCTTATCGCTTTCTATTAACAAATTGTATAGAACATGTATGTCTTGATACCTATAATATTTCATCCTCCTGCTTCATTACATATTGTCCAATCACCCAGTGCTGACCCTTCATCCCAGACCAGCCAATTGCAATACTTATTTCCAAAAATCAGTTGTTTCTATTACAGGTTTGGTCCCCTTATATTCTATATATACATATTCTATCAATTTCCCCCAAATCTTCCCAAAATCATCTTTTTTTAAAATAATCCTCTTTTAACCTTAATGTTTCCTGTCAGTTTATCGTTTATTGTGATGTCCCAGATCTCCCTATACCACTCTTCCAATTGGCATTTCCCTCCTTCTTTCCATTTTTTGGCTATTAACAATCTTGCTGCTGTTACCAGATTGGCAATTAATTCTTTTAGTTCTTTTGGTATTTTAACATTATCACTAAATGACAGCAGTGCTATCTCCGGTGTTCCTGTTATCTCTATTTGGGTGATTCTTCTTATTTCTTGAAATACATTTTCCCAAATTTTTTGAACATATTTGCAAGACCACCACATGTGTATATATGTGCCAGTTTCTTGACAGCCCCTCCAGCACTTCTTAGAATGTTTCTTGTTAATTTGATTTAATCTAATTGGTGTGAGTTACCATCTCCATGCCACTTTGTAATAATTCTCTTTTCTTATTGACATATTTTTTAATATACGCATATTCCACATTCCTTTCCAGTTTTGTGGGTGTATTACTTTATTACAATCTAACTCCCACATTCTTTTGAGGTGGTCCTGCTCCTGGACTCCTTCCAGGTTGAGTTCAAATTGTAGAATTAGTTTGCATTCAATCATCTCAGCAGCAGAGAAAGGAGAGGAGACTTGCTCTTTCCTGTGGACACGGAGAAAAGCGAACTTCCAGCTTGTGCGTCTTTCCTAATTAAATAAATGTTGCCATCTTGGTCACAATCCATTTTCAGCTGTGAAGTGTCAGGTTTCATTTTGAATATAAAAAATATTTCCATTCCATCCATCATACAAAGGTCAGTGGGTAACATAGAATAAAATCCACCAAAACTATTAAAATATGAAGCAGTAAACATAATTGTTGATGATGTGTGCCTTCAGGTTGTCTCCATCCTATAGCGACCATAAGGCAGTGGTTCCCAATCTTTTTTTGACCAGGGACCACTTTGATTTTTTGCTGCTAGCAGAGACTGCAAGGTTCAAGAATAATAAACTATGTTAATCTAAAAATAAGCTTTACTCAACACTGGGTTGTTGTAATTTTTTTGGGCTGTATGGCTATGTTCCAGAAGCATTGTCTCCTGATGTTTCGCCTGCATCTATGACATGCATCCTCGGAGGTTGTGAGGTCTGTTGGAAACTAGTCAAGTGAGGTTTATATATCTGTGGAATGTCCATGATGGGAGAAAGAACTCTTGTCCGTTGGAGATAAGTGTAAATGTTTCAATTGTCCATCTTCATTAGCATTTAATGGCCTAGCAGATTTCAAGTTCTGGCTTCTTACTGCCTGGGGGAATCCTTTGTTGAGAGGCGATTAGCTGTTCCTGATTTTTTCTTGTCAGGAGTTCCCCTGTTTTTGTATGTTGTTCTTTATTTACTGTTATGATTTTAGAAATTTTTTTGATATTGGTAGCCAGGTTTTCATGTCTTCTTCATTTCTGTTGAAACATCAGGAGAGAATGCTTCTGGAAAATGGCCATACAGCCCGAAAAATTTACAACAACCCAGTGATTTCGGCCATGAAAGCCTTCAACAATAAATTTTATCAAAACTTTTAAGATATTCGTTAAACTTAATAGTAATATGAATCAAGAGTACTATTATAATATTAAAAAGAACATTTTAAATAGAAAATGAAATTCCATTTACATTAATGTGATTTTTGAGCTTGCATCTTCTTTACATGTTGGGTAATCCTGAGGCTAATATTCTTATATGCATATCATCACTTACTTTCAATCAATTCCTGGACTTGTTTTTAATTATCAGCAAAGCAGAAAACCCTTGTTCACATAAATAAGTTGGGAAAAAGAGCATAAGACAGTGCAAGGCGATTCCTCGAATTTTAGTATAAAAATTGTTTTTTTACACCAAAACTCCCCAAGAGAATCTGATTTAAATGCATCCTTGCAGTTACTATCATTTTGAAATTCAATGAGCTCTTCCTGGATTTCTTCTGCAACCTCTCCAACATTTCAATCATCATTAAATAAGTCAAAAATTAATATGAATATTGAGGACTCACGGTCAGTAAAACTACTGGAGCCACTGAACCATTAAACAACAAAACAGAATCACTAACATAGTAAAATAAGACAAAAGAATGTGTGTGACTGACGGATGCTGAATGGCATGAGTATGTGACACGTGACATTGATCTCTTGCCCTCTCCCCGGCCTCGGCCTCCTGTGCTTGCCCAATGTCCTTCTTGCTGGCACCTGCCACTTAGCAATGGATTAATTAAAACAAATAAAGGTTTATAATTTTAAATGTTTTGCAGACCATATTTTAGTTATTGTGGAACACTGGTGGTCCGTGGACCACTGGTTGGGAACCATTGCCATAAGGGAAGCCTATCTCAGGGTTTTCTGTGTCTGAGAGTGTGTGACTCACTCAGAGTCATCCAATCAGCAGAAATCCAGACCCTGGTCACCAGGGTCACAATCCAACAGTCAACTGCTACACAACAGTCACAACACCTTAAAAACATTTCAAACAGTTTAAACCATGCACAAGTACTCACAGGACACACCAGTAGACCACAAAGGCTTTAATTAAAACTATTCTAATCTGAGGACGAAATTAAGTCATTATTGGTGTCAATGGGGACTCCAAGATTAGGGCATTCTAATTGCGATGCTTCTACAGAGAAGATTCCCATTCGTGTTGGGATGGCTAAATGTTAGGCACATATAATAATAATAATAATAATAATAATAATAATAATAGTAGTAGTAGTAGCTGTGGACTCATCTTGTTGTGTTTCAAATAATAATAATAGTAATAGTAATAATAATAACTGTGGACTCATCTTGTTGTGTTTCTAATAATAATAATAATAATAATAATAATAATAATAATAATATAAATACGTCAAGCTACTAGGGACTTCCGGATTCAGACAGATAGAGTTTTAGAGCACAATACTCCTGACCTCACAATCATGTTAAAAAACAAAGTATGGATTGTCGATGTTGCAATTCCACGTGACAGCAGGATTGAAGAGAAACAACTGGAAAAGATGACACAATATGAGGATTTAAAGATTGAACTGCAAAGACTCTGGCACAAACCAGTAAAGGTGGTCCCAGTGGTGATTGGCGCACTGGGTGCAATGCCTAAAGACCTTGGCCTGCACTTAAACACAATCGGCACTGATAAAATTACCATCTCCCAGCTGCAGAAGGCCACCTTACTGGGATCTGTATGCATTATTTGCCGATACATCACACAGTCCTAGACATTTGGGAAGTGTCCGACATGTGATCCAATACAACAGCCAGCAGAGTGTCTGCTGTGGACTCATCTTGTGGTGTTTCAAATAATAATAATAATAATAATAATAATAACTATTATTATTATTATTATTATTATTATTATTATTATTTCTTGCCCACCTTTCCTCACTTCTTGGGGTAGGTTGCAACATTGCTGTACAATTTGAGAAAAGAAATGCAGGAATGATGGAATTTGCTGCCCAAACCTGGCTGGGAAAGAGTGGGTCTAAAATTTATTTTCTCGTAAGGGGTGGTTTTAGCCTTGGTTTTTATATTTCCCTGATGTGTATTTTCAATGTATATTTAAAAATTGTTAATTAAATATAAGTGTGTGTATTCTTGTCTATGTGTCTGTGTGTATGCATAAAGGAAAGCAGTCTTTGGCTTCATTATCCAACATACGTTTGTGATACGATCCCTCATGTCTCTTCCTTTTCTGAACCCAGCATTTCTGGTGGGGAAAGGGGGATTCCTTCACCCGTGTTCCTATCTTCCTTTGGTGTCGGCTCAGTTTCTTTATAGGACTGTCACTGGATTGCCTGTTGCTAGGTGAAGTGGCCCTCTGCAATGTCATTTGTTTGACTGTCACTAGGTGAAGTGTCTCTTTGTGGTATCACCGGGAAATAAATGTGACATATATATGAAGGAAAGTAGGGACGGAAGGAGAGATATAAAAATTAAAAGAAAAGAAAGGTGGAAAGGAGGGGAGAAAAATGGAGGAAGGAAAGAAACAAGGAAGCAAAGAAAAAAGAGAAAAGAAAGGGGGAAAGATATGAGAAGGAAGGAAGGAAGGAAGGAAGGAAGGAAGGAAGGAAGGAAGGAAGGAAGGAAGGAAGGAAGGAAAGAGAAGGAAGCAATGAAAGCAGAGGGACAGAAGCCCCTCTGACACCTGAACAATGCTGGGAATATATTCGAGTAACTCACCAAACCGCAAATCCTAGAATTCCATAGTGTTGAAACACAGCAATTAAGGTGGTGCCAAACTACTATAATTCTGTCAAGTAGATGCAGCCAGCCTGATGGCTGATCGATTGACCTTAATAATAATTGCAAAATGACTTCTCAAAGTCCTTTCATGGCCTGAATCACTGGGTTGCTGTGAGTTTTCAGGGCTGTATGGCCATGTTCTAGAAGCATTCTCTCCTGACGTTTCGTCCACATCTATAGCAGGCATCCTCAGAGGCTGAGCTAACCTCTACCAACAAAGGATTCCCCCAGGCAGCAACCAGCCAGGCTTTGAAACTGCAAGGCCATTCAATGCTAATCAAGGTGGCCAATTGCAACATTCACACTTGCCTCAAGCAGAAAAGCCTTCTTTCTCCCACCTGGACATTCCACAAGCATATAAACCCTGCTTGCCTAGTTTCCAACAGATCTCACAATCTCTGAGGATGCCTGCCATAGATATGGAAACTTCAGGAGATAATGCTTCTGGAACATGGCCATACCGCCTGGAAAACTCACAGCAACCCAGCAAAATTACTTTGTGCTCATCTGTATTTCTATGAAAAGATAGTTCCTTTGTTAAATTCAGAGCCGCATTAATTCTTGCTGAACTAGCGTGGGGATCATATTAAAGCACTTTGTATGTTACTGGACTACAAATCCCAGCATTCCTACTTGGACCGTTTGCCATGCTGGTTTGGGCTTTTGACAATTGAAGTCCAAAACATCTGGAAGACCTAAGGTCATGAAGGATATCAATCACATTGGAACATCCTTTGAATAATGAATGCTTGGCATCCACACTTAATCTCCCCATGATCTTGGGCTTCCATATTTAACACCAGCGAGTCCTCCCCATGCAATGATGCCTCTACCCACACTGAATGGGTTTCGTCAACTATTTTGAAATGCTGTGTTCACAATTAAAATGTGCATTTTAAATGTGAAATTTCATCTGCAAACCCTATCTCCAAAATGTAACATTTAGTATTGGAATCTGGAGTGGCGGCAGCTATGTTGATAGGCAGACGTTGCAGCCAAAAATGGTTGACATCAACAGCGCAATCCCAAGTGGGTCGACTCAGAAGGAAGACCCACCATGTTCAGTGCGTACGATTGGAGCCCAGCTTGTCGTAGGGAGATGAGGCAGCCTTTGCTTTCCTTTAGATATGCTTGTTTTCTGAAGTGTTCCAAAACAGAACATGTGGAGCAAAGGCTTGCCAAGATGGGCATGGCATCACCCAAATGTTGGCAGGATGAGGAACTCATTAAGGTGGAGACCTGTCACCGCCTTTGACAGGAATCTTGGATGAACACCTTCCTCTCGTTCTTGAGAAATTCAGTGTAGGATGGATCACTCGCTGGCTGGCGGGCCGACTCGCTCTTCAAGCTAGCAAAGTGGTGCAAAAGGGAAACGCTTCCATGGGAGGGATCCTCAAGGGAGAACAGCCACTTTTCCAACTACACTACACATGCTTCTCCTACATCAGTGGTTGTCAACCTTCCTAATGCCGTGACGCCTTAATACAGTTCCTCATGTTGTCATGACCCCCTCCCAACCATAAAATTATTTTCATTGTTACTTTATAACTGTAATCTTGCTACTGTTATGAATCATAAAGTAAATATCTGATATGCAGGATGTATTTTCATTCACTGGACCAAATTTGGCACAAATACCTGATATGTCCAAATTTGAATACTGGTGGAGTTGGGAAGAATTGATTTTCTCATTTGGGAGTTGGAGTTGCTGAGATTTATAGGTAACCCACAACTAAGGATTTTCCTGCTTTTTGGCAGGGGGTTGGACTGCATGGCCCATGAGGCCTCTTTCAACTCTATGATTCTATGATTTGGGAGTTGTAGTTGCTGGGATTTACAGTTACCCTACAATCAATGAGCATTCTGAACTCCACCAATGATGGAATTGATCCAAACTTGGCACACAGAAATCCTATGATCAACAGAAAATACTAGAATGTCTGAATCCCTCTAGCTGGTCTGAGTCCCTCTACGGAGGTTGACAAGATCAGGATATAAATGTTTTAAATAAATAAAATAAATAAATAGAAGGGTTTGGTGGGCATCGACCTTGAGTTTTGGAGTTGCGGTTCACCTACATCCAGAGAGCACTGTGGACTCAAACAATGATGGATCTGGACCAAACTTAGCGGAAATGCTCAATATGCCCAAATGTGAACACTGGTGGAGTTTGGGGAAAATAGACCTTGACCTTTGGGAGTTGTGTTTGTTGGGATTTATAGTTCACCTACAATGAAAGAGCATTCTGAATCCCACCAATGATAGAATTGGGCCAAACTTCCCACACAGAACCCCATGACCAACAGAAAATACTGTGCTTTCCGATGGTCTTTAGCGACCCCTCTGACACCTCCTTGAGACCCCCAGGTTGAGAAGTGCTGCGCTACATTCTTGTATTTTTTTTATTAAAAAGCAATAAAATGTTTTACAAATCTGGGCAGACTAGAGAAGGCTATTTTAGAAAATGTAGTCAAAGATAGTATAGGCCAAGATGAAGCACTTTGGCCACATCATGAGAAGAAAGGAAAGCTTAGAGAAGACAATTATGCTGGGGAAAAAGGAAGGAAAAAGAAGGAGAGGACAACCAAGGGCAAGATGGATGGATGGCATCCTTGAAGTGACTGGATTGACCTTGAAGGAGCTGGGGGTGGTGACGGCCGACAGGGAGCTCTGGCGTGGGATGTTCTATGAGGTCACGAAGAGTCAGAAACGACTGAATGAATGAACAATAACAAGTCAAAGACAACAATATTAATAAGCTTCTCTATGACAGTGATGGGAATCGAATGGACTAGGGCACATGTGTCAGATTCAAGGTCCATGGGTGGAATCAAGCCCACTATGTCATATTATATCTCTCCAGGTGCTGGACTACAATTTCTGCATTCCTCATCATTAGACAGCTGATGGGAGTTGTAATCCATCAACAACTGGAAGGCTGCAGTTTGGTCTGTTTAGTCAGGAGAGTGGAATTTAGATCAAGGCTTGTTCATATGATGTCTGACTTTAACCTTTCCCCAACCTCAGAGCCACAAGTGTTGTTGGATTACAATTCCCATTATCCCCAGTCCACATGATAAATCATCAAAAGTGATGGGAGCTGTTGTTGAATAATATCTAGGGACCCTAACAAACTAAAGAGCACCAACTACCATGTAAACAAGTTATAGTTTGTCCCCTGTATCCAGGGATTCTCTGTCCATGGGTTCAATGTCCCTTTGAAGTTAACCATTAGACTGATGCCCTCAATGAAAAAGGGTTTGGCATCCCTGGAGTAGGGGCACTATGTGTTTCTTTGGGGGATGTTGTGTGTCTCTATTAGATTATTTGAAAAGGAAATGTCTGGACCCAAACTTCATCACCTTTTGGGCCAAAAAACGGACTTTACTGGGTTGTTGTAGGTTTTTTTGGGCTATATGGCCATGTTCTAGAGGCATTCTCTCCTGATCTTTCGCCTGCATCTATGGCAAGCATCCTCAGAGGTACCTCACTACCTCTGGGGATGCTTGCCATAGATGCAGGCGAAACGTCAGGAGGGAATGCCTCAAGAACATGGCCATATAGTCCGAAAAAACCTACAACCCAGTGATTCCAGCCATGAAAGCCTTCGACAATACAAATGGACTTTAGTTGACTTTAGATTCCATTTTCCAGCCTTCATTCTTCAAGACGATTTCCTAGTAGAGAAAGCTAAAGACCTTGTAAAGAAAAATTCCATAGTAATGAACCATAGCAGTTAAAGTGATATCAAACTGCATCCATTCTACCGTGTAGATGTAGCCTTAGGATACAGTGGCTTCATACGTGCATACCAGAGGAGGTAAGGATAAGATGGGATAGATGTGAGCCAACTAGAAACACTCTTTATGTTTAGCAAAGGAAGATTACTGGAAGGATTAGCCCTGGTGCGGACTGTGAAGCCCAAATATTTTGGCTTGATCTCCCATAATCCCCCAGGGCAGGTCATGCAGGATTAGGCAGCGAGGAACTGGAGCTCAAAATATCTGGCGGATGAAAGGTTCTTCACACTTGGATAGCATCAGAACATCCAAGCAATGCAGTCCAAAAGTTTTTGACTTGAACCTCCACAATCCCCTACAACTGTCGATGCTAGGTGGGATTGAGGGGAGCTGAAGTTCAAAACACCTGGAAGGCCAAAGATTTTGCACCATAAAAGGTTTCCCCTTGACATTAAGTCTAGTTGTGTTCAACTCTGAGGGTTAGTGCTCATCTCCATTTCTAAGACCAAGAGCAGGCATTGTCTGTAGACACCTCTAAGGTCATGTGGCTGAAATGACTGCATGGAGTGTCATTACCTCCCTGCAGAAGCAGTGCCTATTGATCTACTCACATTTGCATGTTTTTGAACTGCTAAGTTGGCAGAAGTTGGGGCTAACAGTGGGAGCTCACCCCGCTTTCCAGATTCAAACTGCCAACCTTTCAGTCAGCAAGTTCAGTAGCTCAGTGATTTAACCCACTGCGCCACCAGGTTATCTTTGTACCATAGATAAAGCTAAATCTTTGCAGAAACTGTGGCTATTATGGAAAGGTGTAACAACATTGCCTGAAGTAATGGACAACCATTGTCTGGGGGGCTTCTAATCTACAGGCCAGGGAACAAAGATTCAAAACAATTCAAGACTGGCACATAAATAAGATGGAAGGGGTAATAGTATACCCTTCAACTGTCCCTATTTGGCAGCGACAGTCTCAATTAATCCTCTACTGTCCCACTTTCTCAGCTGCTACAAATCAGGAGCTTCTTTGTTGAGTTCCAGGGCCAGGGAAGCAGATGGCAGAAACAGAAGAACAGCCTGCCTCAGAGAAGTGTGCTTGCCCCATCCATGTTCAACATCTACACAAACAACCAGCCACTGCCAGAAGGGACAGAGAGCTTCATCTATGCTGATGATTGTGCCATTACTACTCAAGCAGGGAGCTTTGAGATGGTTGAACAGAAGCTCTCCGAAGCTCTAGGTGCTCTTGCTGCCTACTACAGGGAAAACCAGCTGATAAAGCTGCTTTTAAAATGTCCCAATTCCTGTCATCTCCTCCCACTTTCCCCCTTAATTCAGTCGCTGCAAAACACATTTAAAGTACAAAAAGTAGTTTGCACTTATTTAATTCACGGGGTGAGGGAAGGAAAGGAAGAAACAGAATCCTATCCTTCCCAAGTGTTGGCAAAAGCAAACTGTTGCATCGTGTCTTAGCTTGAATGTTCTTTGTTGATAACTTTTGCCACTTTGGGCACATTCTGACATTGTGTGGCTATTATATGTCCTGGTTTTCATCCGTGAGCATCCGATAATACCAGCGGTCCAGCCAGAAAGATGGCTTTCTTGCACTCAAGGAGTCGGCTTCCGCATCAACTTAATCTGGGCCTTGATTCATTGCGTGCTGCCTACACGCCGTTCCCTTACAGCGCCTTCAACTACCCTCCTTACTTCTCTTTCATCTGGGCTAAAAACAAATAGAACACATAATTAAAGCACCTTCCCAGAGTCACTCTTAATTTTTCCATTGACCACAAATTGCCATGGTTAAAAGTGAGTTGATAAACATCTTTGCAATGACGAAGAAAGGATGATAAATAGATTTACCTGGGAAAAAAATGAACCACTCGTCATATCCTGCTGCATTCAAGGTGTTTTCCTCCCTTTCTTTCCAGGTTTTCAAGCTCTGGGATCTGGAAATGCTAAGATGAGTCTAGTGAAAGAGGATGCATGGGGCAGCTCAGTGGTTGAATCATTGGCCAAAGAGACTTCATGGAAATTACCAAGAGGCACATGTATTTAAGACCAATCTTTGGGACTTAAGAAAATTATAGGATCTCCACTGGCTGCCGGTTTGCTACCGGGCCCAATTCAAAGTGCTGGCTTTGACCTATAAAGCCCTAAACGGTTCTGGCCCAACTTACCTGTCCGAACGTATCTCCCCTTACAAACCATCGAGGACTTTAAGATCATCTGGGGAGATCATCTCAGTCCCGTCTTCATCACAAGTACATCTGGCGGGGACGAGAGACAGGGCCTTCTCAGTGGTGGCCCCTCGGCTATGGAACACCCTCCCTAGAATCATAGAATCATAGAATCGAAGAGTTGGAAGAGACCCCATGGGCCATCCAGTCCAACCCCCTACCAAGAAGCAGGAATATTGCATTCAAATCACCCCTGACAGATGGCCATCCAGCCTCCGTTTAAAAGCTTCCAAAGAAGGAGCCTCCACCACGCTCCGGGGCAGAGAGTTCCACTGCTGAACGGCTCTCACAGTCAGGAAGTTCTTCCTCATGTTCAGATGGAATCTCCTCTCTTGTAGTTTGAAGCCATTGTTCCGCATCTTAGTTTCCAGTGAAGCAGAAAACAAGCTTGCTCCCTCCTCCCTGTGGCTTCCTCTCACATATTTATACATGGCTATCATATCCCCTCTCAGCCTTCTCTTCTTCAGGCTAAACATGCCCAGCTCCTTAAGCCGCTCCTCATAGGGCTTGTTCTCCAGACCCTTGATCATTTTAGTCGCCCTCCTCTGGACACAATCCAGAGGATCTCCCTAGGAAGATCAGATCTGCTCCCTCCCTCTTAACATTTTTGGAGGCAAGTTAAAACATGGCTGTTCGAGCAAGCGTTTACAAATGCAGAGTAGCTAATATAGGAAATCGAATGATTTGACAATGGAACTGGACAAAGCTTGATAATAAGGAGACGCTAATGATGTTGCTTGTATTGCTCTTGTGTTGTTCTATACTGTTTAATGTTTTAATTTATATTATGTTTTTATGTGTACTGATTTGTTGGAAACCGCCTTGAGTCTCCAATTGGCTGAGAAAGGTGGTATACAAATACAGCAAAGAAATAAATAATAAAAATTAAAAAATATATAGGAGAGTTAATGCATTTTGGCATCCCTTTAACTGCCCTTGCTCAATGCAATGGAATCATGGAAGTTGAAGTGTCTTGCAAGGTCTTTAGCTTTCTCTTCCAAAGAGTGCTAGTGCATCACCAAACGACAACTCCCAGAACTCCATAGTGTTAAGCTATGCAGTTCAAATGGTGTCAAAATGCATTAATTATACAGCATAGATGTATCCCAAAATTGTGACACACATCAATAACAATGGAAATGATGTCCAAGATTTCACAAACCATCCTCCACTGGCAGAACTGGAGATTCCTTTCCACCCCCAAACAGTTTTGCATCTTGCTTTGTATTGCAGAGACCCAGTTGGCACCAAAACTAGTTCACAGAATACAACATTACAACTTTTGGATATTGCTGATTTACTTCAAAATACTTTGTGCAGCTATTCTGCCTGTTTTAACCTACTGATGTGTTTAGTATGTTTTTTTTTGTTAGTTCACATTATGTTTAATTTTTTTTAACCTACCCGTCTTGATTTTCCTTGTATAGCGACCTTATACCTTGTGCTATAAGGAGTGGAGGAGCTATTTGGATTAATAAATAATATGCGGATTTACATCTTGCATTAGTAAGTAAATAAACTCAACACATGCTTTATCAATCATCTTAACCTTCCTAATGCCACAACTCCTTAATATAGTTCGTCATGTTGTGGTGACCCCCAATCATAAAATTATTTTCGTTGATAGTTCATAATTGTAATTTTCATAAATGTAAATATCCGATATGCAGGATGTATTTTCATTCACTGGACCAAATTTGGCACAAATACTCAATACGCCCAAATTTGAACTCTGATGGTGTTGAGGGGGATTATTTTAGTTGTTTATAGTTAACCTAGAATCAAAGAGCATTCTGAACTCCAGCAATGATGAAATTGAACCAAACTTGGCACACAGAACTCCCATGACCAATAGAAAATAGTGGAAGGGTTTGGTGGGCATTGACCGTGAGTGTTGGAGTTGTAGTTCACCTACATACAGAGAGCACTGTGGACTCAAACAATGAATATTGTGTCCAATAATGGGCACCACAATTCAAGAGAGATATTGACAAGCTGGAATGTGTCCAGAGGAGGGCAACTAAAATGATCAAGGGTCTGAAAAACAAGCCCTATGAGGAGCGGCTTAAGGAGCTGGGCATGTTTACCCTGAAGAAGAGAAGGCTGAGAGGAGATATGATAGCCATGTATAAATATGTGAGAGGAAGCCACAGGGAGGACGGAGCAAGCTAGTTTACTGCTTCCCTGGAGACTAGGATGCAGAATAATGGCTTCAAACTACATCTGAACATGAGGAAGAACTTCCTGACTGTGAGAGCCGTTCAGCAGTGGAACTCTCTGCCCCGGAGCGTGGTGGAGGCTCCTCCTTTGGAAGCTTTTAAACAGAGACTGGAGGGCCATCTGTCAGGGGTGATTTGAATGCAATATTCCTGCTTCCTGGCAGGGGGTTGGACTGGATGGCCCATGAGGTCTCTTCCAACTCTTTGATTCTATGACAATGGAGGAGAGATTTGGTGGGAGGATTTGCCCTCTGTTTCCAAAAAAGGAAGAGAAGGATAGGTGGAGAGATCTTCAGCCTTCTCTGCCAAAGGGGTTCCCAAGACCACCAGAAATATATGTTTTCTGATGGTCTTTGGCAACCTCTCTGAAATCACTTTGCAACCCTTCCCAAGGGGTCCTGACCCTCAAGTTGAGAAACATTGACCTAAATGGAAGCATTTATGGGAATAACACAGATGCTCAGTTTGGGAAAAATCACCAAATTTGGAAGTGCCAGTTGAGAATGGCCTTTGCAGTGGTCTAAGAAAGTTCTGAGAGTGCCTTGGACTGCGAGAAGATCCAACCAGTCCATCCTCCAGGAAATTAAACCCGACTGCTCATTGGAGGGAAGGATACTAGAGACAAAGTTGAAGTACTTTAGCCACATCATGAGGAGACAGCAAAGCCTAGAGAAGACAATTATGCTGGGGAAAGTGGAAGGAAAAAGGAAGAGGGGCCGACCAAGGGCAAGATGGATGGATGGCATCCTTGAAGTGACTGGACTGACCTTGAAGGAGCTGGGGGTGGTAACGGCCGACAGGGAGCTCTGGCGTGGGCTGGCCCATGAGTTCACGAAGAGTTGGAGATGACTGAACGAATGAACAACAACAACAAAGAAGAGTCACTGGAAGTGCATCTACACCAGGCATGCGCAAACTTAGGCCCTCCAAGTGTTTTGGACTTCAAGTCCCACAATTCCTAACAGCCTCAGGCCCCTTCCTTTTCCCCCTCAGCCGCTTAAGCGGCTGAGGGGGAAAAGGAAAGGGCCTGAGGCTGTTAGGAATTGTGGGACTTGAAGTCCAAAACACCTGGATGGCCTAAGTTTGCCCATGCCTGATTTACACTATACACTATACAATTCATAGTTTGATACCACGTTAATTACCATCTTAACAATACTCAGGTTATTTGGCTGTATATGTTCATTTTTGTGGCCCAAAGAGATTATAAATATAGGTCGTGGCTCAAAGAGATTATATATAGGATAATGTGTTTTCGAGGCATTGGAAGTTTTTGTGCAGAAAGAAAATAATATCTGTACTCCACGATTTTTAAAGAAATGAATAGAATTAAGACCTAGAAGACCGTGTCTTGTTTCTCTTTGCCTAGAAGACTGACTTAAGTTTCATAAATGTAGGGCAAACATCCAGAAAGATGTTTATCAGAATGGCCAGGCTATGAGCCTATAAAGCCAGGTCTCTTTCTCTGTGTCCCAAGTGAAGGACACAGATTGCATTAACCTGGCTGGGAAGGAATAAGGTCTGCCAAGCTGTTGGCAGCCCTTGCGAAGAACCTGCTTTCTCATCAAAGGAGGAAAATATATATGCTGAGGAGCAACTCACTGCTAAGAGAATCACATTGGGAATTTCAAGAGGCCATCTTTCATCCATGTTTAATTGAAATGTACAAGGGTTGAATGAAAAGTAATGCCTTCACCTTCATTACTCGGGTTTGGATGGGAATATTTTAATAAACCAAACACAAAAATAGTCCTTAGAATGTGTTCTTTAACTACCACTATTCACTTTTCCACATAATCACCAGACAATTGGATACATTTCTGCCAATGATGAACAAGTTTTCTGAAGCTGTCACGGAAGAAGTCAACACTCTGTTTCCGCAATCTGCATCTCACCGTTTTCTCATCCTGGGTACCCATCGTGCACAGATTTTCCGATAGCCAAGCAAAGCAATAATATGACCCACACGTTAAGCTGATTATGCTTAAAATTCCTCTCTGAGTGATACGACGATCATCCTGAATCAATCTGTCAACCTTTTGCTTGTGAAACTCAGTGGTTGCTGTCACAGGACATCCAACTCTTTGTTTGTCATGCAAGTCAGATGTTCTCACCTCAACAACTTTAAACTTACTTGCCCAATGACGCACAGTACTCACATCAAAACAATCACCATAAACAGTTTGCATTCTCTGATGAATCTCCTTTGGGATGACACCTTCTGCTGTCAAGAATTCAATGACTGCATGTTGCTTAAGTCACACTGAGTGACCGTCTGCGCAGGGTTCCATACTTTGCACTTTAACAACACAACCGTTCGATGCTAAGGCTTCCCGCCAAAATGGAACTGTAGAGGAGAGTCTACTGAACAAGCCAGTACCTGCCGCATACCAGTACTGCCATCTGTTGAGGAGTTACAAAGGTTGAGGCATTACTCTTCATTCAACCCTCATAGTGTAATATTATGGTTCACTCATATTACAGTAGAGTCTTGCTTATCTGACATAAACAGGTCGGCAGAATGTCGGATAAACAAAAATGTTGGATAATACAGAGTCTCCTACTGTTACTGATCCGACATAGTGCTAGACACCTAGAATACTAACAACAGGGACTCAAAGAGTTAAGGCAAGGCAACGCCTCAGGGCTAAAGTGGCTCAGCAGGAAGTACCCGGATGTGGAAGAGGAGTGTGGAAATCACAAAGAGAAGGAGGGAGGACGCTTCCGCTTCTGCTCCTGCCTCTTCTCCCCCCTTTCCTCTCTCCTCCTCCTCTTCCTTTTATTGCCTTTTTCACTTATTGGGAATGGAGAGAGCATTGGTGTGCGCTCCTTTAACTGAAGGGGAAATGCTGGAGGAAAAGGGGGTCATCGGATAACAGCGTTGGATAAGACAAAATGTCGGATAAGTGAAGGTCGGATAAGCGAGACTCTACTGTGCTACCAAGAATAGCAAAAACTTGGAAAGACGAAGACAGTGAAGGAAGAAAGTGAAAAGGCAGGTTTATAATTAAATACTAGTGACACAAAAATAAGCACCACAGGTTGTTTACATACCTTTAAAGTAGGGAATGAATCCCTTGAAGCAGTTCAAGATTTTCCATACCTTGGATCAGACATTAATTACAATGAAGACGGCAGTCAAGAAATCAGAAAGGGTGCACTCAAACGTTTCTGAGTTTTAGACTCACCCAGAAAATATGGTACAGATTGACTACCCCTTATCCAAAATACTTGGGACCAGTCAGTTTTGAATTTTTATATAGATACCAGAATAGCTGTATTTGCATATATGTGCATTAGGAGATATCTTGGAGATGGGACCCAAGGCTAAGCACGAAATGCATTTGATTCCTAAACACCTTATACACAGAACTTGGAGGTAATTTTATACACAATGTTTAAAATAATTTGTGCATTTTTTAATGTCAGGAGCGACTTGAGAAACTGCAAGTTGGGTTGTTGTAGGTTTTTCAGGCTATATGGCCATGTTCTAGAAGTATTCTCCCCTGACGTTTCACCTGCATCTATGGCAGGCATCCTCAGAGGTTGTGAGGTCTGTTGGAAACTAGGAAAATTGGGTTTATGTATCTGTGGAAAGTCCAGGGTGGGAGAAAGAACTCTTGTCTGTTGGCACTAGGTGGGAATGTTTCAGTTGACCACCTTGATTAGCATTTGATGGCCTGACAGTTTTTTGGTGTGGCTTGTTAGTGCCTGGTGGTATCTGTTGAGAGTTGATTAGCTGTCCCTAGTTGTTTCATCTCTGGAGTTGCCCTGTGTTTGCATTTTGTTTTACTGTTATAATTTTAGACTTTTTAAATACTGGTAGCCAGATTTTGTTCATTTTCATGGTTTCCTCCTTTCTGTCGAAATTGTCTACATGCTTGTGGATTTCAATGGCTTCTCTGTGTAGCCTGACATGGTGGTTGTGAGAGTGGTCCAGCATTTCTGTGTTCTCAAATCATATGCTGTGTCCAGGTTGGTTCCTTAGGTGCTCTGCTATGGCTGACTTCTCTGGTTGAAGTAGTCTGCAGTGCCTTTCATGTTCCTTGATTCATGTTTGGGCAATGCTGTGTTTGGTGGTCCCTATGTAGACTTGTCCACAGCTGCATGGAATACGGTAGACTCCTGCAGAAGTGACAGGATCCCCCTTGTCCTTTACTGAATGTAGCATTTGTTGGATTTTCTTCGTGGGTCTGTAGATAGTTTGCATGTTGTGTTTCCTCATCAGATTCAGCAAAGGACAGCGTCTCCCACCCTGGACATTCCACAGATATATAAACCCAAATTTCCTAGTTTCCAGTTTCCTAGATGCCTGCAACAGATGCAGGCCAAAGTCAGAAGATAATGCTTCAGTGTTTCTCAGTCTGGGGGTTGGGACCCCTGAGGGGTCGTGAGGGGGTGTCAGAGGGGTTGTCAAAGACCATTAGAAAACACAGTATTTTCTGTTGGTCATTGGGGTTCTGTGCGGGAAGTTTGGCCCAATTCTATCATTGGTGGGGTTCAGAATGCTCTTTGATTGTAAGCAAACTATAAATCCTAGCAACCACAACTCCCAAATGTCAAGGTCTATTTTACCCAAACTCCACCAGCATTCACATTTGGGCATATTGAGTATTTGTCCCAAGTTTGGTCCAGATCCATCATTGTTATCTCCCAAATGTCAAGGTCTATTTTCCCTAAACTCCACCAGTTTCCCTAAACTCCACCACATTTGGGCATATTGACTATTCGTGCCAAGTTTGGTCCAGATCCATCATTGTTTGAGTCCACAGGGCTCTCTGGATGTAGATGAACTACAACTCCAAAACCCAAGGTCAATGCCTACCAAACCATTCCAGTATTTTCTGTTAGTCATGAAATTCTGGTTGCCAAGCTTGGTTCATTTCCATCGTTGGTGGACTTCAGAATACTTTTTGATTGTAGGTTAATTATAAATCCCAACCCCACTAGTATTCAAACTTTGGATTTTTGTGCCAAATTTGGTCCAGTGACCAAATCAGATATTTACATTATGATTCACAACAGTAGCAAAATGACAGTTATGAAGTAGCAATGAAAACAGTTTTATGGTTGGGGGTCACCACAATCTGAGGAACTGTATTAAGGGGTTGTGGCATGAAGAAGGTTGAGAACCACTGTTCTAGAACATGGCCATATAGTCCGAAAAACCTACAACAACCCAGACTAAGAAATAAGGGGTCGCAGCATCAAGAAGGTTGAGAACCACTGTTCTAGAACATGGCCATATAACCCGAAAAACCTACAACAACCCAGACTAAGAAATAATAGTTGTGATGGCTTTTTAAAATATCTCCTTACACTTGTTTGGTAAGCAAGCTCCTACATCTGCACACATTTGAGATGTGTTGGACTACATTGTCTATCAGTACAACCGTTTCCCATGCAAGTGGTGAAATAATGGGAACCATAATTCATCTTATCTGGAAAGTGCAAGGCTAGAGAAGGCTGACTGAGGACCGTGGATGTTTATGACTCCTTGGGTCAACAGTCGTGGTTATATAGGTCAACGGCCTTTTGATGGCTTAGAGAAGCCATGCGATTCCAGATTTCTCCACTCACTCACCCCCACCAAGTGCAATCCTGTTAAATAAAGATCATTTTCTCAAGAGAGAGAAGGAGAGTGATTGACACCATTTGTTAAGAGAGACGTTATTCAGAGCATTATCTGCTTCGTTCTCCCGGCAAGGAAATGCATCTACTTTGAGACTTCTGAAAACTTCTAAAGGCAGAGAAAGGGAGAGAAAAAAATACCCCACCGCGATCTAAAGATTGGGCATAAAACTATTAGTATTGAAAACTTAGCCAGAGTGGCTTCAGTGAACTTCATTCATTAACATTCTTGCTGGCAAGGTCTCCATATCTCTGGGTTCATTTTATACTTTAATTTGGTTAGTCGGCCTTTGTTTAATCGTCCTATTCAAAAGGGAACAAAGGAGGTTTAGGTGATACAGAAGGGTAATGCACTATATTTTATCTCTGGAAAGCTAAGGCGAACTCAGGCGGTTCTGATACTCTCCGATTTTCTTTTCTCCCCAGGACGTTTGGAATCGCAAATCAGATGGGGAGGATAAAGACCCCCACTGTACTCCGTGGCAGACACCTTTCAGGGGAGAGGGGGAGAAAAAGAACACCTTGTCACCCTCAGAAATTATATTCTCAGCTCTACATACTGCTCCCAGAGAAGATTATCTCTGCAAAAGACTGCTGACGTTACACCTGGGAGTTCAAGGCATCACACTCTGCTCAGCAAGCGCCTGTCGGCAAAGTTTCAGCGAGAAGTTTTTCCCCCTGATGAGACCTTCTCCTTGAAATCTGGCTGCTCACTGTAGGTTCAAATGGCCATGCCTGCTTGCCAGCAAATGTATAGCTACAGAGATGGGGGAGAAATGAAAACATTGCCCCGAAATACAAGTTATGGGGCTCCTCAAGTCGATTTCCCCCAGTCCCAATTTCAAGCATTGCAGATAATGACACACTTTAAACCTGGGGGTTGGAGCCCCTGGGGGGGGGGCATGAGGGGGTGTCAGAGGGGTCGCCAAAGACCATCAGAAAACACAGTATTTTCTATTGGTCATGGGGATTCTTTATGGGAAGTTTGGCCCAATTCTATTGGGAAGTCTGATCTGGCCACAGTGGTCCACACTCTCGTTACATCCTGAATAGATTACTGCAACGCACTCTACGTGGGGTTGCCTTTGAAGACTGTTCGGAAACTTCAATTAGTCCTGCGGGCGGCAGCTAGATTACTCACCGGAGCATCATACAGGGAGCATACCACCCCTCTGTTATGTCAGCTCCACTGGCTGCCGATCCAATTCCGAGCACAATTCAAAGTGCTGGTTTTGACCTACAAAACCCTATACAGTTCCGGCCCAGCGTATCTGTCCAAACGCATCTCCTTCTATGTCCTGCCTCGGAGTTTAAGATCTCCTGGGGAGGCACTGCTCTCAGCCCCACCTCTATCACAAGTGAGATTGGTGGGGACGAGGAGCAGGGCCTTCTCGGTGGTGGCCCCCCACCTGTGGAACTCACTCCCCGGGGAAATTAGGTCATCGACATCCCTCCTCTCCTTTAGAAGGAAATTAAAAACATGGATTTGGGACCAGGCATTCGGGTAATCTGGCAGATAGATAAGGGACAAGCGACAACTAGAATTGATAGATTGGACAATGTGGAATTTGAATTTACGGACTATGAGCTGGTAAACGTTGAGCACTAGATTGTTTTAGGGATTGTGATGTATAATTGATTGTTTTAATTGTTTTAATTACTGTTTATATGTTTTATTTTTTACCTTGTTTTTGTGCTGGTATCAAATTGTGCCTTTTTGTAAGCCGCCCTGAGTCCCCCCTCGGGGGTTGAGAAGGGCGGGGTAGAAGTGCGAGAAATAATAATAAATAATAATATTGTTGGTGTGGTTCAGAATGCTCTTTGATTGTAGGTGAACTATAAAACCCAGCAACTGCAACTCCCAAATGTCAACATCTCCTTTCCCCAAACTTCATCAGTGTTCACATTTGGGCATATTGAGTATTCATACCAAGTTTGGTCCAGATCCATCATTGTTTGAGCCTATAGTGCTCTCTGGATGTAGGTGAACTACAACTCCAAAACTCAAGTGCAGTGCCCACCGAATCCTTCCGGTATTTTCTTTTGGTCATGGGAGTTCTGTGCGCCAAGTTTGGTTCAATTCCATCATTGATTGAGTTCAGAATGCTCTTTGATTGTAGGTGAACTATAAATCCCAGCAACTACAACTCCCAAATGACCAAACCAATTCCTGCCCCAACTCCACCAGTATTCAGATTTAGGCCTATTGGGTATTTGTGCCAAATTTAGTCCAATGAATGAAAATACATCCTGTAAACCATAGATATTTACATGACAATTCACAACAGTAGCAAAATGACAGATATGAAGTAGCAACGAAAAAAATATCATGGTTGGAGGTCACAACATGAGGAACTGTATTAAGGGGTGCGGCATTAGGAAGGTTGAGAAACACCACTTTAAACTATTCATACCTGGACCTCTTTTCTTTGTTGTAGTCAGCTTTCCACATTAGCTGAGGTGAGGGTCACAGTACACCCTTATAAAATTGAAAAATCACAATTTCTACATTTTTATCATGTCAGAAGCAACTTGAGAACATACTGCAAGTTGCTTCTGGTGTGAGAGAATTGGCCGTCTGCAGAGATGCTGACCAGGGGACGTCTGGATGTGTTACCATCCTGATGGGAGGCTTCTCTCATATCCCTGCAAACTAGAGCTGACATACAGGAACTCATCCCATCTTGTGGATTCAAACAGGCAACCTTCAGGTCAGCAACCCAACCTTCAGGTCAGCAGTCCAGCCAGCAAAGGGTTTAACCCATTGCACCACCGTGACTATTTTCTACATAAGAGAATACTTCTCTAGTTATTTCTAGGTCTTCCAGTTTACCTATCCGAATGTATCTCCCTCTACGAACCTCCAAGGACCTTAAGATCGTCTGGGGAGCCCTGCTCTCAGTCTCACCACCATTGCAGGCACCTTTGGTGGGGACAAGAAAGGGCTTTCTCTGTGGTGGCTCCTCGGCTGTGGAACTTCCTCCCTAATGAGATTAGATCTGTCCCCTCCCTCCTGAACTTCTGGAAGAAGCTCAAATCTTGGTTGTGGGATCAAACGTTTGCAGAATAGACTGACTTGCTGAAGAAGATAATGTTTTTAATGGACTGCAATGGATCGATTTGGATGACGATATGGACTGGCGAACGGTTTTAATGTATATTTATTACTGTTTTAATTGATGCTAATTGTATTTTGTGCTATGTTATTATATTGTATCGGCGTTGAATAGTGCCTGTTGGTAGCCATCCTGAGTTCCTCTTCAGAGGTTGAGAAGGACGGGATAGAAATGTTCCAAATAAATGTGACAAGGCAAGAAAATTCTGGAGAATAATTCATGAAGAAATTCAAAATATGCTGAAAATACAGATACCAATGAAACCGGAATTATTTCTGCTAGGGATGTATGACAGAAATCTAGATAAAGATAAAGATAAAATACTATTTCTGGCACTAACGGCAGCGAGAATGTGCTACGCCAAAGTATGGAGACAAGAAGAGATTCCAAATGAGGACGATTGGATAATAAAATGGATAGATATTAGGAATTTAGATAAACTTACCTTCTTGTTACTGAAAAACAGAGAAATTAGAAGAAAAGAAACAGACTGGAGCGAAATTACTGAATACTTTAAAAAGAAGAAAAAAGAAATAGTAGTCTAAGAAAGACAAATATAGACTGAAACGAGATAAAAAGTGGGAAAGAAGAGAGACAAAGAATTAAATGGGAAACGAATCGATAGAGAAGACTTCCAGAAGATACCAGGAGGTCAACTTGGTTTTTAAAATGTATTTATTTTTATTAATTCTTTATTTTTTCTTCTTCTCTCTTTCCCTCTCGCTTTTACCATCATCTATGATGATTTTTCTTTTTTTTCTTTTTATTTCATTTTTCTTTTTATTTCTTTCTCTTCTGTTATGCTATTTGTTTTCTGTCGTGCTCTTTTATGAAAACTTTAATAAAGAATGTTTTTTTTAAAAAAAGAAATGTTCCAAATAAATAAACAAACAATAAACTCTACCATCAACTTCTTCTGGAAGTTAAATCATAAATTGTGGAGGGACAACTGTACTCTCGTTCCCTTGGTCACTTTGACGGCTCCTTTTTCTTTGGCTAAACTCCATTTGACAATATTCTAGTTACTTCGGTGCTGGAACTTGTATTCTGAAGGAATATTTCATTAAGAAGCCATGAGGTTGTGCCACTTCTTCTTCGTTCCCTATAGCTCTTGTGTTCCATATGTGAGAAAAAGAAATTGTGTTGTTTGTTTCCACACACACATTTTCATTGTATAGCAAAGTGCTGTCGATTAAAAGCCACTCTTTCAGGTAAAGCAGGGATGGGAAACATTTGACCTGCAATTCCCATGTACACACAGCATGGCCAATATTCAAGCACTGTAGAATTTGCAATCCCAATAATCCAGAAGGTCAAGCATTCCTGACTCTATGAAAACAAGGTCTTGTGTAGCCCTATAAACTTCAGTCCTTAAATTTGGGATGTCAGTGAGTGAACCTGACATCTACTCCAACCTAGGGGCCCAAATGGTGAACAATACCTCCCAGCAGTCCAGCCTAACATTGTTGTTGTTCATTCGTTCAGTCGTCTCCGACTCTTCGTGACCGCATGGACCAGCCCACGCCAGAGCTCCCTGTCAGCCGTCACAACCCCCAGCTCCTTCAAGGTCAGTCCAGTCACTTCAAGGATGCCATCCATCCATCCATCTCGCCCTTGGTCGGCCCCTCTTCCTTTTGCCTTCCATTTCCCCCAGCATAATTGTCTTCTCCAGGCTTTGCTGTCTCCTCATGATGTGGCCAAAGTACTTCAACTTTGTCTCTAGTATCCTTCCCTCCAATGAGCAGCCGGGCTTTATTTCCTGGAGGATGGACTGGTTGGATCTTCTCGCAGTCCAAGGCACTCTCAGAACTTTCCTTCAGCACCACAGCTCAAAAGCATCGATCTTCCTTCACTCAGCCTTCCCTAAGGTCCAGCTCTCACATCCGTAGGTTACTACAGGGAATACCATGGCTTTGACTAGGCGGATCTTTGTTGCCAGTGTGATGTCTCTACTCTTTACTATTTTATTGAGATTGGACATTGCTCTCCTCCCAAGAAGTAAGCGTCTTCTGATTTCCTGGCCACAGTCTGCATCTGCAGTCATCTTTGCACCTAGAAATATAAAGTCTGTCACGGCCTCCACATTTTCTCCCTCTATTTTCCAGTTGTCAATCATTCTTGTTGCCATAATCTTGGTTTTTTTTGACGTTTAGCTGCAACCCAGCTTTTGCGCTTTCTTCTTTCACCTTGATTAGAAGGCTCCTCCTAACATAGCTTGGATTTAATAGTTCAATTTCTGGAAAGCCTCACATTTTGTGGTGGAGGCTCCTTCTTTGGAAGCTTTTAAACAGAGACTGGATGGCCATCTGTCGGGGGTGCTTTGAATGCAATTTTCCTGCTTTTTGGCAGAATGGGGTTGGACTGGACAGCCCATGAGGTCTCTTCTAACTATGTGATTCTAGGATTCCCACCCTCACTTTGGTCCTACAAAATGTTGGCAGCTCCCACAATCCCTTGCCTGTGGCCCTGGCAAGCTATTGGTACTGTTAAGGAATGGTCCTTTTCATTGAACCAGAAGTCCCAAATCTATGTCATCCCATAACACTGAAGAAGATGCTGCCTTTTATAGAATCATAGCTGGGAAGGATCTCAAGGGCCATTGAGTCCAACCCCTGCCAATCCAGAAATACAAAGCTACAAGACCTATATATTTAATGATCTCCAAATGAGAGTTGAGGTCATCTTTTCTTCTACTGAACAGTTATCAACATGAAGTGTACTGTTTCCTAGTGTTTAGGTACTTATCAAGTTTAATTGCAGTTATACAAGCTGGATATGAAATTTTTGGTCAATAGTCTACAGCAGTGGTTCTCAACCTGTGGGTCCTCAGATGTTTCGGCCTTCAACTTCCAGAAATCCTAAAAGCTGGTAAACTGGCTGGGATTTCTGGGAGTTGTAGGCCAAAACACCTGGGGACCCACAGGTTGAGAACCACTGGTCTACGGGGAAGCTTGCTCCCCATGGAAATCCAGTCCTTGAATAAACCAGCACATTGAACAGTGATAACAAATGCAATTGATACAAAAATGCTGTGAAATGGTCACACATCAGACACATGCTTTTTTAACTACGAAAGGTGGAGAACGTTTGGCCTTCTGAATGTTTTAGCTTGCGATATCTACTGGCCGTACCATGCAAGGCCAATAGATTGTCCCAACCAAAAAGTTATTTTCGTACTGTCAAATTTGCTAATAGCTTACATACTTTCTTGGATTTTATGTTCAGAATACTGGTTGATATCATTTAATGTGCACTCATGTTTTAGATTGACAGATGCATTTTCACCAATATGTGCAGAAAAAGGATGACATCTAAGGCTAAACCAACATTGGATCCAACATAATTTGCAACATTCAGTTTCGAGCTTGGTGTAAACCTTGGGAAGTTGCTGAGATGACATTGTAAGGTCACAAGCAGATGGGTGGTAGAAACCATACATTCATGGAGCTTCTTTAATGGACCGCTGGTGTGAAAAGCTAACAGAGCAGTTCAATAAAGCAGCGGGCAGACTCCAGCCAGCTCTCAGAGACACAGTAAAGGCAATGCCTATGAAGAACTGGCTACTGCTGATCTATCTGACCTGCTAAGAATCAAAATACATATCTTTTAGAGAGTTACTGTATCTTTGTAGATCCACAGAAGAGATGGATGACACCTACCCTTCAATTTCTCAGTTTCTTTTTTTTTCTAAAATAATATTCTTCAAGCACTATTTTTTTCTTTCTCATCTTTTTTATAACCTTGATGTGAAAAAAAATACTCAAAATTAGCTAAAGTTGTCCTTGGCACTTTCCATTTGAATCTGACGCACATATGTGGTATTGCGATGCCCATGTTTTCCTACAAAGCCCTGAGAAGAACCTGGTTTCTGAAGCACATGCACACACCATTCACAAATGCCATTTCAGTTGAGGTAATTTGGGGGATAAAGTGTCAACCAGCTTGGCTGCTTTTGGGGGTTTTACCTCTCCAAGTATCTTCAGGCAGATGAAGAACTAAATTTATAGAATTGTAGAGAAGCAACTCTGACAACAAGGTGGAGAATGTAACATATCTCTTCCTCTTACAAATCTATATAACCTTATCTAACTGTAGGAAATTGCTACCACCCTAAGATACCTTAATGTTGCCACCCTAAGAGGACCGGGACATCCGTAGGGAGACCAAGGTGCTTGTTTATAAAGCTATTGTCCTCCCAACCCTGCTATATGACAGTGAAATGTGGACCATCTACAGACATCACATGCAACTCCTGGAACGATTCCATCAGTGTTGCCTCTGAAAATCCTGCAAATCTTTTTGGGAAGACAGGTGAACAAATGTCCGCGTGCTGGAAGAAGCAAAGACCACCAGCACTGAAGTGATACTCCTCTGTCATCAACTCTGCTGGACTGGCCACGTTGTCTGAATGCCCAATCACTGTCTCCCAAAGCAGTTACTCTACCCTCAACTCAAGAATGGAAAACAGGATGTTGGTGGACAGGAAAAGAGATTTAAATATGAGCTTAAAGTCAACCTTCAAAACTGTGGCATAGGCACAGAGAAGTGGGAAGCCCTGGCCCTTGAGCACTCTAACTGGAGGTCAGCTGTAACCAGCAGTGCTGCAGAATTCAAAGAGGCACAAATGGAGGGCGAAAGGGAGAAACATGCCAAGAGGAAGGCATGTCGAACCAACCCTGATCGGGACCACCTTCCTCCTGGAAACTATTGTCCCCACTGTGGGAGAACATGCGGATCAAGAATAGGGCTCCACAGCCACCTTTGGACCCACAACCAAGACAGTACACTTGGAGGACCATCATTTTTGGGCTACGAGGGATCACCTAAGTAAGTAACATACCACCTTATCCCAAGCTCTGAAAAGTGCACTGGAAATACCCATTTAAGTTTTAAAAACCTATTTATGTGAAGTGCTTGAATGCCCCAAGAAAAATGCACAAGCACAAAAGAGAGAAGGTAACAAACTAAAATTCAGAAGAGCAAAGTAGTCTTCCTCATATTACAGACTCTAAAACAAAACCTGCAAAAAGAAGGAAAAGGCCACAACAGTTTGTTATAAAGTAAATAAATAAACAGTTTGTTAAAAAGTAAATAAATAAATAACAAGTAAGTTCACAAAAGAACTAAAGCATATTTTATTTCTGTTAGCTCATAAAAATCAGGAAGGCGGGGGAAAGCAAGAACAGCTTCATACATACAGAAACAAAAATATTTACCAATTTCCCCTACCCCTTCCTTCCCCAACCTTGTATCGTTTGATTATCTGGGTTATAAGAGAGAGGGGGGGCTGAGAGTTACAGAAATCACTCCCAAAGGACAGCTGTTTGCGTTCGCTAGTCTCTTCTGCTTCTCAAAGGAGCGACTCGGAAGAGGAGAAAAACAACTGGGGACGGCAAGGATATTTACAAATGTCACCGCTGTCTTTGAGAAAGAGGGCAGCTGCCTCCTCGAGCCCCAGATTTCTCCGTTTGCTGCTTTTCAGCAGGTGAGTTCGGCCGGTGATTCTTGATCAACATTCACACCGTGTGATACAGGAGGGAGAGGGGAAAGGCCAGCTCAGAGCCAGCAGTGTGTGTGTGTTGTGCATATATGTGTATTCCTGATTCTCCCAAGAATCATAATCCTTGAAACCCACTGGCAATGGAGAGGGAGCAGACGGCTGCCCGAGCGCCCTCTTCAAAGGAAGGCCAGCCTGAAGTGCTGGAGCAACAGTCCGACAAATCCCCGCACAGACCTCAGTGGGCTTTGTGTTTCCACTTCTTGTGTTTTTTGTCTTTCCTTTTGCTGGCGCACCTGGAGCAGAACCACTGCACTTCCTGGGGGGGAGCAGCCTTAATTCCCACGCAAGGCCTATATGTCAATGACACGGAGACAAACACAAGAACATGTATGAGGATTCACAAAAAGCTGAGCGCCTGAGGTCATTTTTTAAACTTTGCACAAAACCTTCAGCAAAGACTTAATTCTCTTTCCCTTGGACAAATCCTTTCACTCTTCTGAAACTGGGGGTCAGATAAACTCCAATTTCATTACAGGATTGAAAAAGGTCAAGTTAAATTTGCCAATGATTCCAATTTTATTTGCAATGTTCAGGGTATCACTTTATTTATTTATTTATTTATTTATTTCATGTACTTCTACCCTGCCCTTCTCAACCTCTGAGGGGGGACTCAGGGCGGCTTACAAAAAGCAAAATTTGATGCCTACACAATAATACAGAAAAATGAATAAAACAGCAATTAAAACAGTTATAACAGTTAAAAAACAATAAATATATGTCACAGTCAATAAACCAATCTCAAGCTCAGCGTTCGCCAACTCAGAGTCCATACTTCATTCTACATTGTCTATTCCTATCGGTCGTCGTAGTCCTTTATTTATCTGCCAGATTGCCCAAACGCCTGGTCCCAAATCCATGTTTTTAATTTCCTTCTAAAGGAAAGGAGGGATGTCGCTGATCTAATTTCCCCGGGGAGTGAATTCCATAGGTGAGGGGCCACCACCGAGAAGGCCCTGCTCCTCGTCCCCGCCAATCTCACTTGTGACAGAGGCGGGGCCGAGAGCAGGGCCTCCCCAGAAGATCCTAAACCCCGAGGTGGGACGTAGAGGGAGATCCATTCGGACAGATACGCTGGGCCGGAACCGTATAGGATTTTGTAGGTCAAAACCAGCACTTCAAGGATATGCATTTGTAGGGACAGTATCTGTTATCAAAAACCTCTAAAGCAGCAGAAAAAAAAATTGATCCATAAACACCCACACACTCAGATTTCTTGCTAATATACTGTTTTCCCTCATTGAAAAACTTCAGAGGAGAGGAAATAATAAAACAATACATGTACACAGATTCCCAAAGGTGCTCTTATAAAAATTTTGAAAAATAGAGTGATATGGTTGTCTATGAGTGCCACAGCTTGAGGTCAGCTGTGACCAGCAGTGCTGTAGAATTTGAAGAGGCATGAATGGAGGGCGAAAGAGAGAAATGTGTCAAGAGGAAGGCACATCAAGCCAACCCCGACCGGGACCGCCTTCCACCTGGAAACTGATGCCCTCACTGCAGGAGAAGATGCAGATCAAGAATAGGGCTCCACAGTCACCTACGGATCCACCCCCAGGTTACCACTCTTGGAGGGCCACCATCCTCGGACTACAAGGGATCGCCTAAGTAAGTCAGCTCTTTGTGTAGATTTTATTATGCCTGTCAGATTTAAACTTTCTTGATTATTTTAAGATGCCTCTAACAGAGTATGTTATACAGTAGAGCCTTGCTTATCCAACATAAACGGGCCAGCAGAACGTTGGATAAGACAAAATGTTGGATAATAAGGAAGGATTAAGGAAAAGCCAATTTAACGTCAAATTACATTATGATTTTACAAATTAAGCACCAAAACACCATGTTTTACAACACATCAACAGAAAAAGCAGTTCAATACACAGTAATGTTATTTAGTAATGACTGTATTTACGAATTTAGCACCAAAACATCTCAATGTATTGAAATAGCTGTGGATCCGGGTGGGAGGCAGACTGCATTAGATAATACAGAACATTGGATGAGCAAAGGTTGGATAAACGAGACTCTACTGTAGTTGTAAACATGAGACATAACAGTAATGGGCCTAAAAATTGGTAATGGTGGAAATGAGAGACAGGGCCTTCTCTGTGGTGGCCCCCCAGCTATGGAACTCCCTCCCGAATGAGATCAGCTCCACCCCCTCCCTCCTGACCTTCAGGAAGCTAGTGAAATCCTGGCTATGGAACGAGGCCATCCCAGAATAATGACCGAGCCCGACAATTGAACAAAGTTATTGACCACATGTGGACTGAGTTTGGACATGATTTTACTGTTGGCGAATTGGCTTATATGTATTTTATTCTATATGTATTTTAATTTTTCTGTTGATATATGTTGTTTTAGACTTTATTGATTCCTTGCTGTTAGCTGGTCTGAGTCCCTCTACGGACGTTGAAAAGAATGGGATATAGAAGTTTTAAATAAATAAATAATGTGATTTTCTATAGCATTTTTTGAGGCCCATCTTCATTTTTCTGGTCATTCCTAGGCCACAATGCTTCCCCTTTCAGTTTGCTTTAACTGAGCTCCAAATGTCCCCTCTGCCCTTTTACCATCACTCTTTAAAGACATGCAAGTCCCAACACTTCAGAGCAGGTGAGTATGGAAGAAGATACGGAATGGGGAACAATGCCTGGCTCGACAGCGGTACGTCTGAAAAAGATATTGGAGTCCTCGTGGACAACAAGTTAAACATGAGCCAACAATGTCATGTGGCAACTTTAAAAGCCAATGGGATTTTGGCCTGCATCAATAGGAGCATAGTGTCTAGATCCAGGGAGGTCATGCTACCCGTGCTCTATTCTGCTTTGGTCAGACCACATGTGGAATCACACTGTGTCCAATTCTGGGCACCGCAATTGAAGAGAGATGTTGACAAACTGGAATGTTTCCAAAGTAGGGCGACTCAAATGATCAAGGGTCTGGAGAAACAAGCTCTATGAGGAGCGGTTTAAAGGGCATGTTTGGCCTGCAGAAGAGAAGGCTGGGAGGAGAAATGATGTCCATGTATAAATTTATGAGGGGAAGTCACAGGGAGGAGGGAGCAAGCTTGTTTTCTGCTACCCTGGAGACTAGGATGCAATGGAACAATGGCTTCAAACTACAGGAAAGGAGATTCCACCTGAACATTAGGAAGAATTTCCTAACAGTGAGAGCTGTTCAGCAGTGGAACTCTCTGTCCTGGAATGTGGTGGAGACTCCCTCTTTGGAGGCTTTTAAACAGAGGTTGGATGGCCATCTGTTAGGAGTGCTTTGAATGCAATTTTCCTGGCAGGGGGTTCTATAATTCTATGAATTCAGAGGATGCCATAGGCTAGTGAAAAACAATATTTTGGAACCATTCAAAGTCAGTTTCAAGCCTAAATGTGTTACACAACAGAACTTAAAATGCATCAGTTAACTGAGTAAGTCAATCAGCATGAGTAACAAGTCTGTTCTAAGGTTCCAATGTACTGCTGGAGTTTGTTTACGGGGAAAGAAATCCAAAGAGATCTTGCTCCCAATGCTATCAGTGCCTCGCCAGTTATTTTTTAAATGGAGCTGAAATCCTCCAAAGTTGACTGGAAAATAGAAACCACCACAAGGGAATCACAAATTTGATCCCATTTCACATGGTTGATGAAGAGACTAAAGAGAAACTGTTGCCAAGAAGGAAGTTGCTCTATTGCCTGTCCAAAACAGGAATTGGTCTTACCAGTGATACCAGTCGTCACAGTCATCGCATCCAATCATCGGACTGCCATCGTCCGGTTTCTCGCAGCCAGGGCAGATCCAGATCTTGTTCCCCCATTCGTCTCGAATCTGTGGGAAAAGAAGAGGGAGAAGGTGATGCCTTGGATGGTCAGGAGGAGTAATAAAGACAGATTACCTTTCCTCTCAAATCAATAATTTAACCAACTCGTGTATTGGGGGGAGGGGGGATTGCCACTGACTATTTCCATGGACACATTATATGAACACATTTCCCTACCAACCCATTTCCTCTCTATAAACGACGTATGTTCTGTATCAGAAACTAGAGTGGATGTTGTCTACCCAATTCAATTTTCTGAATCAGCACCCCAAACCTAATCTAACGTTGACCAAAAACTGATTTGTAACTCTTTTGGTACTAATGTTGGAGAATGATTCCTGGTCAAGTCCCTGGTCAAAGTGGTCTCTGGTCAAAGTGGTCCGTGGTCAAAAAATGGTTGGGAACCACTGGTCTAAGCAGATGGATACATTTTGTGTCATATTAAACTCATTGTTCTTCCCACAACAGACCAACGTAGCAGCTCCTCTCAAAGCTAAGGAAAAAAATGTTGCATATGTCCCATGATTTAGAATGCTAAACTTGCACATGTGAAATATCCCAAATTGGTGTTACTTGCTTTTGAGGAAGAAACACACAAACATTAAGGGTTAACTCCAAAATACTTCCCATGATTTAGGAAGCCAAATTTGTACATGTGCAATATCCCAAATTGGAGTCCCTTGCTTTTGAGGAAGAAACACACAAACAATAAGAGTTAACTGATTTAGAAAGCCAAATTTGCACATGTGCAATATCCCAAATTGGTGTCCCTTGCTTTTGAGGAGGAGAGACACAAAGAATAAGAGTTAACTGATTTAGAAAGCCAAAATTGCACATGTGAAATATCCCAAATCGGAGTCCCTTGCCTTTGAGGAAGAAACACACAAACAATAAGAGTTAACTGATTTAGAAAGTCAAATTTGCACATGTGCAATATCCCAAATTGGTGTCCCTTGCTTTTGAGGAAGAGAGACACAAACATTAAGGGTTAACTCCAAAATACTTCCCATGATTTAGAAAGCCAAATTTCCACAGTGCAATATCCCAAATCGGTGTCCCTTGCTTTTGAGGAAGAAACACACAAACATTAAGAATTAACTCCAAAATACTTTGCATAATTTAGGAAGCCAAATTTGCACATGTCCAATATCCCAAATTGGTGTCCCTTGCTTTTGAGGAAGAGAGACACAAACATTAAGGGTTAACTCCCAAAATAGCTAAGGATCAGCATCTTGGTGCTCCAACTGACTGAAAACTAGGCTTTTATTTTTATTTTTTTTTAAAATAATCTTTATTGTTTTATACATATATAAAAATACCAAGCTTATCGACTACAAATGAACAGCTGTACAGAGGAAAGAGGGGGGGGGGATTAGGGGAGAGGGGGGGATTAGGGGAATACAGGAGGGAAGAGGGAGAGGAAAAATACGAAAGGGAGGGAAGGAGGGGGGGGGCCGAAACCCGAGGGGGGTGGGTGGGAAGGGGGTAGACACACTGCGATGGTTAACAGAAAGCTTGCTCCTTGTCCGCCATGCAGACTGTGACTTCCATCTAGTTCCTGTAAAGAGAGTCCAATGCACCTTTCCATGAGACCACTTTTCGTCTCCTGGTATATCTTGCACCTCGCTGTTTATTCTTGCTCATGTCTCTTCTGGTCTGCTTTAAATCCGTTAGGATTCGTATTTCTTTTTTTCGTATTCGTCAAAGTCAGACCAATCGGTCTGCTTGATCGGACTACCCGAATTAGATTTCAGCAGAAAGGTAAGTTTGTCCATGTCTCTAAGTTCAGAAATTTTAACTAGCCATTCCTCTAAATCCGGAACCCTGTCTTCCTTCCAGTGTCTAGCAAATACAATGCGGGCTGCGGATGAGAAGTGCATCCACAAGACATCTTCATTAGGGCTGAGCGTGAAGTCCTCGTCCGTCAACCCCAAAAGGAAGTGCTCCGGCTTTCTTGGAAAGTTCCTCTTGAAAATTTTTTGTGCTTCTTCCTGGATCCCAAGCCAATATTTTTTTGCTTCTGCACAGGACCACCACATATGAAAGTAGGTCCCTGGCTGCTCTTTACATTTCCAGCAAAGGTTCTTCAAGTTCTTATACATTTGGTGAAGCTTATAAGGTTTTTATTTTTACTAGGCTTTTATTTTTAATGGGCTACCAACAGAAAACTGGGACACAACCGAGGCTGGCAAGGGCAACACAGAACAGGCAATGCTGCACATCGGAGGGAATGCCGTGGGAGTTGCAATGCCTTTTCAGAGACATGAAAGAGAAGGTCTGGGTGGCAAAGCTTCTGCAAGTTAAAGGAGTGGTGCTGCTTGACTCATACAAAATCACCTGTTCTTTATCTCCATATTCAAATCAGCTCAAGAAGAAGAAGAAACCCCAGTCATGTGCTTCTGCTATCAAATGCAACACAAACTTGGAACGGATGCTGGAGAGGGCACCAAGATGCCAATGCTGTTGCTTTTGGGGGCAGCCAAGAAGCATCACCACCAGCAGCCCCTTCCTTCTCCTTCGCTGAAGGCAATCTTGATGACGTGTTCCTAATATATACAGCGCCGGGTGCACAGACTGCTGTGTTATTACTTATTAGCCAAACTCTTCCAACTCAACTAACTGATAAGATCAAGGGTATAAAAATTGTTACTGAGTAACTTTCCATTCCTTTGACATTTATGTCACAGCTACATTTATAATGAAGGGTAAATGGAAAAAGAAAGAATGAGAGAGAGAGAAAAAAAAGAGTTTTCAGTATTCAGCAGCAGACGTCTTTTATTCCTCTATTTACTCTTCTAAATCATTAAGATGCACGTTCAGGCTATAATAAATAATGATGCCAATTGTAGCAATGCTATTTTAGCCATAATGTTGACTGGGTATTATCTGTTTAGAATAGTGTCAGAAGCTGATTTTATGTCGAGCTCATGTATAGAAATGTGAGATTCCAGGTGTGCAGGAAAAAGTGGTTTGCAGGCGCGAGGGCTAAATAAAAACTAAGTAAAAGGCTACCTTTGCAGGATAAACTTGCAGAGTAATTTGCCAGGTTAGTATTAAGAATGTAAATGGAATCTAAAGCACTTTGATTGAACAGGCCAGATAAATAATTCCATCTTATGCTTTTAACCCATGTCAAAAGCTTACAGTCTAGATATGTGAAACTACAGTTAATTATGAACACACAAACCTTTCCTCTTTCCCCCATTTCTTGATGCAAAACTCATTCCATCACATGTGATTTGAATGCAATATTCCTGCTTCTTGGCAGGGGGTTGGACTGGATGGCCCATGAGGTCTCTTCCAACTCTTTGACTCTATGATTCTATGACATGACTGCCGTGTTCCATCACTTGGTGAATTTAAAATGGCTACATGATGCCACGTGGAAGACCCAGTGTTGTGGGAACTGAGAAAAAGAAGGAACGGTCCCGGGATATCCCCAAAACGCTCCTGTTTGATTTATTACATTTATAATTCAAGGAGAAAGTGCAAGGTTCTCCTTCATCAGGCTTTAGTCTCACAACTCTTGAGAGGTAGGCAAACTTGAAAGACAGAAAGAGAGATGCTGGTTCAGGATTATCAAATAAGTTTCATGATCAATGTGCAATGGGATCTGTATCTCCCAAGTTTGGTACTCTAACTTCTACACCACATTGGTTCTTTAACACGCTAGTTGAGATCTCATATGAAATTGAATGAATGAATGAATGAATGATGAAATTGAATATTGAAGGCAAGGAGTCTCCAAGCTAAATTAGAAAAGTTGGAGAGCTTAGTTTTAAGGAAAAACACTGATATTGTAGATGTGACAGAAATCTGGCAAAGAGAACCAGTCAGCTCTTGTCATTTTGGATTAGAAGCTCTCTATGAATGACTGGGAAGGATGTAGTGGAGGTGGTGGTGTTCTGAATACGAGGTTGAATAAGATTCCACCTGAACATTAGGAAAAACTTCTTAACAGTGAGAGCTGTTCAGCAGTGGAACTCTCTGCCCCGGACTGTGGTGGAGGCTCCTTCTTTGGAGGCTTTCAAACAGAGGCTGGATAGTCATTTGTCGGGGGTTCTTCGAATGCAATTTTCCTGCTTCTTGGCAGGAGATTAGACTGGATGGCCCACAAGGTCTCTTCCAACTCTAGGATTCTAAGCTGGAAATGTTATCAGAAGCTGACTCTTCCACAGAAGGACTAAAGATGGTGGCAACAGGCACCAAAAGTTGCTTAGTATTAGGAACATATATTTCCAACTCTCACCAAAATGCTCAGAGAGAACTTGAGATGGAGAATGAAATCAAGAATGCATCCAGAGGGGATAATTTCCAAGAAGGGGTGACTTGAACTATCTCTTATTGATCAGATAAAAGATGGGTTGTTGTAGGTTTTTTCGGGCTATATGGCTATGTTCTAGAGGCATTTTCTCCTGACGTTTCGCCTGCATCTATGGCAACCAACCTCAGAGGTAGTGAGGTAGGAGAGAATGCCTCTAGAACATGGCCATATAGCCCGAAAAAACCTACAACAACCCATTGATTCCAGCCATGAAAGCCTTCGACAATACAGATAAAAGATACTCCAGTAGCATCCTAAATGATGGTTTAGAATTGCAGATGATGGAATAATCTCCAACTGAAATCCGAGTGATATGGTCTGAAACCTAGTATTGCTAGGCAAGTGTTGCTGAGGCAAATAGAAACAGTGGTCACAGTAATATCACATTTAATTTATCTGTGAGAAACATGCCAGGGAATTCCAATACAGTACTTATTTAATTTCAAGAAAAGTTCTCCCTAACTTACTACTGCAGAGATTTTTTTTATCCAAGATGAAAGCAATTAGTCTTTGGTACACAAAGCCTGAATTGTGCTTCCATCTTTAGTAGGAGTAACAACAAGTACGTCAGAATTCTCCTCTGCACTAACACAATTCATAAGGTCTTCTCCACTTCTCCAATAGGTCATGTTTGGAGGCCTTCATCCACCTGCTCCTACTAAATGAATTAAGTGGGTTGCAGTGAGAGAGAAAACCATCTTAGGGGGTGACACCTTTTTTATGGAATGACATTCCCAAGAAAGTTAGAGAGGTCCATTTTTCCTAGTTATCTTTCAGTAAACTAACTGATGATGGGGTGGACATCAAATACTCTACTGATCTTCTTTGGAAGCTTTTAAACAGAGGCTGGATGGCCATCTGTCAGGGGTGCTTTGAATGCAATATTCCTGCTTCTTGGCAGGGGGTTGGACTGGATGGCCCATGAGGTTTCTTCCAACTTTATGATTCTATGATGTAAATTATCTAGAGATTTACTAGTAGATTCGAATCTATTTTCTGCTCATCCTTGAGTTTCACAAGAAGTTAACTTACATGGGTATAGATAAGTATCAACATTTTGCAATTTTTCATTTTTACTTCAAATTCTTAAGCTTTTAGGGCAGTGATGTTTTGGCCTTCAACTTCCAGAAATCCTAACAGCTGATAAATTGGCTGGGATTTTTGGGAGTTATGGGTCAAAACACTTGGGAACCCACCTGTTTTAGGGGGAGTTTCACATCATCAATCAGCTGGATTTTTATTTGTCATTGCAAGGCCAAGTGTCTCTAATTAAAAACCAAATTGATCTCCCCCAGGAATAAATGTTAAGGTGTGAATTATGGAGTTTATTTTGGGATTACTATCATCTATTATGGTGAATGCTGGTCTCTAACCAGTAAATTACAGAAAACTGAAATCTGGTAATATCCAAATGCTTCATCAGCCTTGAGATTTATTAGTAAGTACTAGAAAAGTTAAACTATGTGACGCTGTTTGAGGCATTTATCAATAAGGTTTACTAAACTTCCCATTTCACTTACAGCTTGCTGAAATTTATTCTCGCTGCATCTATTTTTGTTGTCGTTATTAATAATTCCCAGTACATAAAACATGACAATTTGTTGTTGTGTGCTTTCAAGTCATTTCTAATTTATTGCAACCTAAGGTGAATGAATGCATCATGAGGTTTTCTTGGCAAGTTTTGTTCCAAGGTTTGACTTTGCCATCCTCTCAGGCTGGGAGATGTAACTTGCTGAAGGTCACCCAGTGGTCAAGTGGCTATTTGGACCCTGCTGTTTGTACTCCCAGAACCCTATTCTTAACATTCAAATCACCACACCAGGATGTGTCAGAGTTAGGATGTGAACCCATTTGAATATTCTTCTGTTTTAAGTTTTCTAAATATTCTTTGGCTGAAAATAAATGAAAAGCCTGACCACAGTCAATGAGATGTGCATGAATTAAAAGAATAGGAAATCTTAGTTTAATAGAAAATCATATAATTGCCAAAGTAATGGCTGCAATTTATTTATTTCCTGCTATCCCCCAATATGCCACCCAAGACATTCCACCATAAATGTTATATGGAGTTCCTTCAGGGAGAGGGAGCGGGATAATAATAATAATAATAATAATAATAATAATAATAACTATTATTAACCAAATAGAGTTAAATCTATATAATGTCTTCCATAGGTGTGGTTTATTTCCTTTGAACAAGTTATATGGGTTACCAACTGACTTTCAAAGCTAAAGCTGTTTATTGTCGAAGGCTTTCATGGCCGGAATCACTGGGTTGTTGTAGGTTTTTTCAGGTTGTATGGCCATGGTCTAGAGGCATTCTCTTCTGACGTTTCGCCTGCATCTATGGCAAGCATCCTCAGAGGTAGTGTGAGGATGCTTGCCATAGATGCAGGCGAAACGTCAGGAGAGAATGCCTCTAGACCATGGCCATACAGCCCGAAAAAACCTACAACAACCCACTAAAGCTGTTTATAACAGCAGATAATTTAGCCAGGGAAGTGTTTAGAAGAAGATCCTTCTCAAAATGCAAGCTAAAAACAAGAATGATTGATAAATAATTTTTAAAGAGAAAGGTTCCATAATAAAGAAGCAGAACTTAATTCATACTAAGTGTGACATGGTTTGAATTTGGTCTAGTGCCAAAGTATCAAAAACAACCTTTAAAAAACACCGTATTGATTTGATGGAAACAGGTGGAGTTAAAGAACGTGAACCCAATAATAAGGATCAATACACACGGAGAAATACTTTCATCGACATACCACATAATTGCTGACTGTCTCGGTTACTACACTCCGAACTGGAGCTTTGGAGCCTCCTACAGCCGGCAATGCCGGAGATGGTGGTGGAATTAGAGCTGGAGAAATGGTGGTTGCAGGAAGAGAAGGAACGACAGGAGGAGGAGGAGGTGGCGTAACAAGGACAGGAGCTGGTGCTGGAGATGCTGGAGGTGGAGGGGTTTTGGGCCGAGTGAGGAGAGCAGGTGGTTTAGCCTCCGGCGTCGAGACCACTTTGCTGATGACGCTGCCAAGGCAAAAGGAAATAAAAAGAAAAGTTGATGCAACCATATGCTAAATCTAAAACCATGCGTACACATGGCAGGACTAAAAAGAAATGGAGGGAGGGGAGTAGAGATATAAACAATTTGACACTTTATGATACTTCTAGATGGTCTTTTCCCCCATTCATAACATCAGTTAATGTTGAAACAAAATATCCAGTAAAGAAGACAATTTATAGATTAATTTAGTTTTCAACGCCATCACGTTTCATGGGTTTGGGAGAGCAATGAAACCTTGACATAGCAAGTGTTCAAACAAGACTAATTCAAATGATGGACACACATAAACCATGAATTGGTATTAAAATCATCATTCAAAAAGACAGATATTATAAAAAGGGGTGTATTTGGTATCTGCATTCTGAATTTTTTAAGGAATGGTGCATAAATTGCTTACCACATATATAATGAAATTAACACACTTTGATTAGATCAAGGGTCAGTCCACCCCTGCTCTGAGCAAGAAGTAACAACATAAGAAGTAAGACTAAAGCCACAAATGCACAAAACATAACCATCACCACCCCTACAAAGAAAGGTACTGGGAATGATTACCAAAACCACACTCATTTTTTTATTTGATAACCTGCTGTTCTATTTGTATTTTACCGATTTTCTGTTCACTGCTTTAAGACCATGTTACTAACAGGAGCGGGACGCAGGGAGCACACAACCCCCTTGTTGTTCCATCTCCATTGGCTGCCGATCTGCTACTGGGCCCAATTCAAGGTGCTGGTGCTGGCCTACAAAGCCCTAAACGGTTCCGGCCCAAAATACCTGTCTGACCGCATCTCGGCCTATGAGCCCACGAGGGCTTTGAGATCGTCTGGGGAGGCCCTTCTCTCGATCCCGCCTGCCTCACAGGCACGCCTGGCGGGGACGAGGGATAGGGCCTTCTCGGTGGTGGCCCCCCGGCTGTGGAACACCCTCCCTGTAGACATCAGACAGGCGCCCTCCCTTATGACGTTCCGCAAGAGACTAAAGACGTGGTTGTTTGAGAAGGCGTTTGACTAAGTGCTACAACAACTGGCAATGATGACTGGAACGGAATATGGAAAACGAGGTTGGATTGTGATTCTATGATGAGACGCCGCGAATGATTTAGTGTAATTGTATTGTTATTAGTGATGCTGTTATTGTTGTTTTTGTAATTGCTTTTTTGTAAACTGTTTTTATATGTTGTACACCGCCGTGAGTCGCCCTAGGGCTGAGAACGGCGGTCTACAAGTGCAGTAATAAATAAATAACATAAATAAATAAAATAAGAGCCTTTTTGAATGGAAAAGCAGTTTGTTAAAGCTTTGTATCAATAAATAATTGCTAAAAAAATAACAATTATTTCTAAGAATGTCAGACTGTTCAAAGCTCATACACAAATGGATATACAAAACGTGAGTTCTCGCTTTCATGTGATGATTACGGAAATAGTCATCTCTGATGAGGTTGAATAATCAATACCCACAATTTACTCAACATTCAAATACTAATTGCTGCCTTTGGAGGAATCTGAAGCAGGATGCCATTGCAGTACATACAAACTAGGTAGGGAATGAAGGAAATTATCATTCATTAACTGACTATGTTTTCCTACCTTGCAACAGGTGAATAGGTTACCTGGTAGATGGAAGCAGTGCATTTGGAGCAACTTTGGGCAAGGTGGGGATGGAGAACGGGGAAAGGAATACACAACCAAAGCACTCCTGAAAGATGGTTATCCAACTTCTGTCTAAAGCAGTGGTTCTCAACCTGGGGTCCCCAGATGTTTGTGGCCTTCAACTCCCAGAAATCCTAACAGCTGGTGAACTGGCTGGGATTTCTGGGAGTTGTAGGCCAAAAACATCTGGGGACCCCAGGTTGAGAATAACTGGAAGATTTCAAAGATGGAGAGTTCATCACCTTCCCCAAATTGCTGATGTGTTAGACCAAGGGACCTCCAAACTAAGGCCTGTGAGCCAGATGTGGCTTTCGAAGGTAATTTACTCAGCCCTCAACCTAAAATTTAGATGAAGGTAAGGAAGGCAGGAAGAAGATGCTGTCCCTTGCAGTTTTTCTATTCAAACACACATTCCTGAGAGAATAAAGAGTAAAAAGAAATAGCAGCATGCATCATAAAATCATATAACATTAGATTTTCAGTATGAGCCGAAAATAGCAGGGATTCAATGCACCCCTCTTGTTTTGGTAAGAAGTAAACAGAACAATGCCTACCAACATAGATGAACTATTTTCATTAAAAGGGGATGAGGAATCCTCTAATGCCACAAGTAGCTCCTGCTGAAAAGATTGCCCTCGGCAGTACAGTACAACTATTCTCCTCTGCAGTGGGCCTAAAAGCTTCAGTCTGTAGATCTCCATTCAGCAAATAATTCAAGTTACACTGCTATCAAGGTAGATATCCAATTGCACTTTCTACAAAACATGGCTCTAAAAAAACAGGCTGGACTGGGCCTTTTTCAACATTGCCTCCTCAGCTGTGGCATGCCATCTTCTCAAATCCTCAACAGAATGCTAACTTCACTTAACTGAAAACAAAATAATGATTGAATTTAATTTAGCACTGCTGGAAGGCAGGATTTAGGAACTTGTGGGCTTCCATACTGATTCCCACAAAGCTGAACTACATAGGAATAATGGTCTAGCCCTGGTGTAAGGTCACCCAATCATTCGATGACTGAGATATCCAAGTACAAGTGTAATAAATACTTCAGTATCAGCTGCCATGATATGTCTATGTGGAGAGTGAAAGCTGAAAAAAATTATGCAGGCAGATTAATAAATTAGCTGCCATTTATGCTAAGAAAGATTTGGGAGAGACGATAGAGAGGAAGGAGATGCAAATGCAGATATTTCAAAGAATGGCTGCTGTGCCAGAATACCATGCCACCAATATTAGCTTGCCTTTGCCAGTGAAAGCTGGCATAGTTTAGTTAAGTGAATGAGGAAATATGGTAGAAGAGAGAGAAAAACACAGTGTCAGTGAGACACTCTCTGGCCTCAAATCAACAAAAGTAAAATTGATCTGAAGGGGAACCATAAAATGTCACAATGGCTTAAGTATATTCAATCTTTTCCCAATCAAGTACAACTGTGAAGCTTTTTGTGTTCACAATCCACCCCTGTGGGATATACAACACAGATTTCATAGACTAGTCACACTCAGATGCATATTCAGACACTTACCTGAATATGGCTGTAATTTGTTGCTTTAAATGAAACTATATCCTGGTTGCATTTGAGTTTACCTTTCCCTAATAACAATGCAAAATCAAGAAGACTGCTGTACTTGATTGTGGTTCCTCTCTATACCATCAAGTCAAAGGGGCTTTCTGTGAAACTATTTCACAAATAGTGTGGGGGAGATTGTCTGAGGCCAACTGCCACCCATCCTCAGACCCTTCATTCTTATAGTTGAGGACTTTGTCTAGGTAGAAAAGAGTAGACTGCAGAGGAAGAGGGGATTGTTAGGATGTTCACATTAGGGGACGCATGCACCCCTTTCCTCGTGAATCTTTGCCCCCAAGTATGAAACAAAGCATGCAGCTGAATAACTCCTTCCCTACAGCCTATCAAAAGGCCAAGCAAGCTGGCAAGGAAAATGGACCTTCCTATTTTTGGTTGCAGAATTGCAACGCAGCAGCACACACGGGAGATTTGTGCTTTATGGCCAAGTTGGTTTGCAAAATCAAGGGATAAGGGTTGGAATTCTTCCTGGAGACTTGATTCCTACTTCTCATATCCAGAACCCATCCTGTGATCTTCTTGAGTCTCTTTTTCAGTCCTCTGCACTTACACCTTCAGCTCCCCATTTTACTAATAAGGGGAAGTGACTGATTGACTTTGTTTGAAGTGTTCCTTTAAAACATATGTATGATAACAAGCTTGGCCTGTTTATCTCTGGTATCATATCTAAAATCTAAATACACCAGAACACACACTTCAGACCGGCCACCACTCCCTTCAGATAATGAAGCAGAGGAATACTAGACACCAGAGATGGTTTTGCCTTACGCCATTGAGACGGATGGGGCAATCTTGCAGCAGGGTGGGTGCCTCTGTCAATCTATCTGGCAGCAACATGCAGAAGATTAATCATAGTCAAATAATAAATGTTTCTTCAGTCTTGCATGGAATGAACTCAGGTCAATTCATTAACATAGGTGCACACAGAGAAATATTAGCAGCTATAGGGAGGCAGTGATGAGGAAATAAAAGTGTAAAGAATTGCATAAGATCAAGTGAGTAGGGCAAGCTGTAGCAGAAATGCCTGCTTCTCCATGACTACTGACTTCCCTATTACAGGCCTAATTGGTTGATTCAACCAATATATGACCCTACAGCATACAAAATCCGTCAGGGAATGACTAGTCCCAAAAGTTAACTGTGTGTCCAGTAATCTTCTTCCCTGAATCTACAATTTGGTGATGGATCTGTGCATTGTATGTTTTACCTTGTTTCCCTTCCGCTCCCTCACCCATATTGTGCTTCAGTAGTGATATGTATGTATGTATGTATGTATGTATGTGTGTGTGTGTGTGTATATATATATATATATATATATATATATATATTGTACCAAACAAACCAATTTTGTATGAAAATGTGACTTCTATTTCCTGTGCTGGTCAATGACCGAAATAAATGATTTGATTTGATTTGACCCTTCTAAGAAGAGACCATTTGTTAGTAGAAGAGTGCACATGAGAAGTATACATGGAGGTATCAGGGTCAAAGAGTATCCCTGGCTAAAACGGGGGCAGGTATACAGCTTTCTAGATGCTGTTGGTCTGCACCTAACTGGAGTCATAGCAGTGGGCTGCAGTCTAGCAACATCTGGAGGGCTACATTACTCTCGCCTAAAAGGATCTCAAGGAACAAGACTGAGAAAAAAGCTGTGCCCGCAAATGTAGATATCACTGCTGATCAGAAAACAATGGTGTACATCAGTTTCGTATTCACCACAGAGAGATATCACATCTGTGCCCACCCACTGTTGCAGAATGAAAACCAGAGAAATACAGCCACTCAAATATTTGGCTTGGGATCTACTAGAATTTTCAAGTAAATCACACCAATCAAGTTTGACTGTAGTCTGCACCATCCAATGCATGTTGGCATTTTTTGCAACTGGATTTCCATATCACTTTCACCACAAAGAACAGCAATGATGGCAAAGAATCAACAATCAAATAGAGAGGAATTGGGAGCATGGTGGTGGAAAAACAACCATCAAGATCATCTCTGCAAAAATGGCTGCCATGTTGTGACAGAAGGTCAATATTTGCAAGGATGGGATGCCTTTGGAAATATTGGGTTTATGCAGGCATAATCTGAAGTATCTTTTGTAGACATTTTGGATCATCTGCTTCTTATGTGTAGGAAAGTGACAGGAAGTATAACTGCCCCTTCCTTGAACTTTTGTTGTTCATTCGTTCAGTCGTCTCGGACTCTTCGTGACCTCATGGACCAGCCCACGCCAGAGCTCCCTGTCGGCCATCACCACCCCCAGCTCCTTCAAGGTCAGTCCAGTCACTTCAAGGATGCCATCCATCCATCTTGCCCTTGGCTGGCCCCTCTTCCTTTTACCTTCTACTTTCCCCAGCATAACTGTCTTCTCTAGGCTTTGCTGTCTCCTCATGATGTGGCCAAAGTACTTCAACTTTGTCTCTAGTATCCTTCCCTCCAGTGAGCAGTCGGGCTTTATTTCCTGGAGGATGGACTGGTTGGATCCTCTCGCAGTCCAAGGCACTCTCAGAACTTTCCTCCAACACCACAGTTCAAAAGCATCTATCTTCCTTCGCTCAGCCTTCCTAAGGTCCAGCTAAGGTCCTTGAACTAATTCCGATATAATCTGAACACAACATTTCACGCTACAAGAATAAGGTGGGAAGGGCAATAGCTCAATGAAAGAGCTCATAACTGAATAGTCCTGGTTTCAATCCCTGGCATCTTTCACTTGAAATCCTGGAGACCAGCTGCCAGTCAGTGTAACCAGTATTGAACTAGGCTGACCAATTGGTTGATTCAGCATAAGGTATTCATATGTTTGTGTTGAGCCTTCCATAATCCCTCCCTACCCATCTTCGTGTACTTCAATTTTGGAAACCAATTTATTTACAGTTAATTTAATGAGGGAAAACCAGCCCAAGGCAGAGGGTCAGATTCTTGACTGTACTCAAAGTCAATGGTTTCCAATCTTTGGTCGTCCTATTATTTCAGACTTCAGCACCCACAAGTCCAAGCCAACTTGGTCAACTGCTGAAAATGATGGAAGCTGAAGTCCTGATCTAAATGAACAAAAGTCTCCCAAATTTGGAAATCTCCTAATACCTGATGGCCCCTTGTCTGGCAAGCTAAAGAGGAGCCATAATAATGTGGCTTGCTCAGATCCATTCTCTAAGCTGAAAGCCATAATTGGCCACTCTTAAAACTGACTTAACTACTCTACTTGGGATTTATGCTTGCATATACAAGGGGACGTTAGATTGTTCCAGCAAAAAGAACAAGAGTCTTGTGATACCTTAAAGACTATCAAGTTTAATTTGGCAAAGATTTTCATTGTGGTTGCAGTCAAAGACTTGTGCTAAATAAAGCTTTTTAGCCCTTGGGGAGTCAGAAGATCCTTTGTTGATTTTACTGATGTTAATGTTTTTGCAAGCTAGAAAAATAATTGGATATGAAATTAGTAACTCGGCATTTTAAAAAAGACAAGGCCCTCGGAAAGCAGAATGTTGGGCTAAGTTCCTTGTGTACAACATTGATGGATAAAAACAATAACCCAGAAGTTTCCCTTCCCAAAATGCAGTTGAACCTAGTGAACCAGTAGGAGTGACCATGGGAATCCCTCAATGTACAGATAGTGGTAACTTTAAAAAAAAATATACACACATTCACTCAAGCCCACACAGAATCTGCTCAAAGCAGTGAGATCACAGATTGTGCTTCTCTAGAGGTTGCTTGCTTGGCAATGTTTTTTAACCACAATAATATACTTCATTAAAAGATAAAAAATAAATTATGGGATCTTATTTTTCTTCCCAACAAGAACTGCCACCCCAGAATGAAGGAGTGTGTGAGAAATGCCTTGCAGCCTTGATGTGATGAGTCTTCAAGCAACCACATCAACCCAAAGTTAAAAAGGTACCACATTACACTACTCCCCTCCCAAAAGATGAGAGGATGGTAGAAGTCTTGGGTGAACACCTGGTCCTGTTCCAGGAACCATGATGTCTGCAAGTTGGCCTTTGGAACATGTGCCATACAAGTTCTAATCCTGCAATGCCAGTCAACTCTCTCTTATATAGAAGTTAGGGCTGGGCGGTTTCATTTCGTTAATTCGTAATTCGTTAAAAATTCGTTATTTTTTTTGTTAACGAAGCGATAACGAACCATTCTGGAGCAACTTGAAAATGAAACGAATTTTTCAATTCGTTTCATAAATGCTTCGTATTTCGTTATGTATTCGCTTCGTTATTGGTTTGAGGTCGTTTCGTTATTATTTCCGCATGTCTGGGGCAAGTTTTATAGTTGTTTTTTGTTTAATTAGTGAAAAAAAATTATAATATCACACCAACAGTCAACAACAGAGGGAGAGGGAAGCTTCAGAAGTTTTTTTAGCGTATTGCGCGATCGCGGCCGCCATTAACGAATCGATTCGTTATTGTTTCGTTATTGTTTTGTAATTTTTTTTACCATTTACGAAATTTCGTAAATATCGAACTTTTTTTTAAGGGAAATTTCGGAATTCTTTTAAATATCGAAACGCAAAAAACCCCAAAAAACGAATCGATTTTAGAAACAAATTTTTCCGTTGTTACCCAGCCTAATAGAAGTCTACAAAAGATGGCCAACTTGTGGCCCTACAGATGTTGCTGGATTCCAACTCCTATCAGCCTGAGCCAACGTGCTGGAAAGGGATGATAAGAATTGCAGTCTGATGGTAACACTGCTAGTCTCCAATAATACAAAGTGAAAGTGCTTGAACTCAACACATGGGGAGTTCTAATGGGTACATCAAAACTACTGGGTCTATCTGTCTAAACTCACGAGATGTTATGCTATGTGTTTGTGTTTTAATCTAATCTTTAGGTGTTTTTATCTAAGTGTTTTAGATGGTTTATGTTGTATCTTAATCTATGCTGTATCCCATCTTGAGCTTTGGGAGAGGCGGGTAAGAAATAAAGTATATGATGATAATGATGAATATTATCACCATCACCACTAACTATGGAGCTCCCGGTGGGGCAGTGGGTTAAACCGCTGAGCTGTTGAACCTGCTGACTGAAAGGTTGCTGGGAATGGGGTGAGCTCCTGCTGTTACCTTCAGCTTCTGCCAACCTAGCAGTTTGAAAACATGGAAATGTAAGTAAATCAATAGGTACCACTTTGGCAGGAAGGTAATGGCACTCCATATAGTCATGCCAGCCACATAACCTTGGAGTTGCCTATGGACAACGCCAGTTCTTTGGCTTAGAAATTGAGATGACCCCCAGAGTTGGACATGACTGAACTTAATGTCAAGGGGGAATCTTTCCCTTTCCCTTTACTATCATCTCTGCTCATTTTTAGTTACTTATGGGACTACAAATTGCATAATCCCCGTCAGATCATGATGATTTTTTTGTTTAATTTTGTTTTTGTAATTCTAGTCTCCACTTAAAAAACAACTCTTCTATTCTCTGCAAAGGGAATATCTATTCTCCATGGCAAAAGTTGGAATTGGTGCAAAAGAATTACAACACATCAAATAGTAATCCCATCTTTCCACCTTAAAGTAGCTGAAGATAGCTCTGTTTCAAATCATCCGATGTAGACTTGGGGGCTCTCATTCACTTCAACAGACTGCAGGTCCTCAAACCACACGTTCCCATTCTGCAAGGGCAGAGCGGGTTCTACCAGTCATCAGAGTGCCACAGGTAGGTAAGTCGACTGCTTGGGCTGTAATTGGCTCACAGTGATGCAAGCTGGAACATGTTGCATTTGAAGCACAGCAGGACTCAAGAGATGTGAAATGATTTCCTATCTTTGGAAGCAATTCATTTGATTTCAATCTCAGCCTCACAGGCAAAAGCATCATGACTGATTAAAATACATGGGGGTGGGGGAGGGAATGACACATTGCAGACATTAAAGAGGAAGCAGCTTTTATAAAAAGTTAGTTTTGCTTCCCAGGTCGACGGAGTAAGTGCAAGCCATTGCTGATCAGAGTCTATTGTCGAAGGCTTTCATGGCCGGAATCACTGGGTTGTTGTAGGTTTTTTTCAGGCTATATGGCAATGTTCTAGAGGCATTCTCTCCTGACGTTTCGCCTGCATCTATGGCAAGCATCCTCAGAGGTAGTGAGGATGCTTGCCATAGATGCTCAAGCATCCTCAGAGGTAGTGAGGATGCTTGCTACTACCTCTGAGGATACTTGCCATAGATGCAGGCGAAACCTCAGGAGAGAATGCCTCTAGAACATGACCATATAGCCCGATAAAACCTACAACAACCCAGACCTAAGGCTGTTTTTGGCACTGAAAAATATACAAGATCTGTAATCTGAACATCTCATTTCTGTAAACAGGATTGTGGCAAATTTACTAATACTTGAATTATTGTGTCCTCTTCTATTGTTTTAAAGCCCTACTCAATTCTGTGCATGTATGTTTGTGAAAAGATGGTGGAGAATGCTTACACGGATAACGACCAATCCTTTACCGTTGGCCAAGACATGGATATTTCTCCCCTTCTCCCTTTCTTGTTGCTTTCCTTAGCACCAATGGCATACAATCTTATCTGTCCATAGCTTGCAGAGCAGTTAAGAAGCTTCCCAACCACCCCCACATCTCAGCTATGAAGTCTCCTTTTTGTCGATGGATGTTTGGGGCTGACAAGTCAACAGCTACAGAGCTTTCAGTGACTGCAGAAGCGTGCATTTGTCTTTGTCTTATTACTGAGCTTATCTGATCATGGGGATAAAGTGCTAAACCACTCTGTTTTTATACATCTCTGTGTTCTGTACTTTCACATGACACCTCACCCAGTAATCAACAACCACAGATTATGCCCTAAAAGATTACCTAAATCTGGATTCAATTTAATATATAACTACATCTCCAACACACACCTCTACAGTCTTGTAAAGTAGTGGTTCTTGAATATTGTACCAGTGAGACTCTTTCAACAGAAAACATGCATTTGCTTGTCGCTTAATGCTAGGGATGAGAAAAGCTCAGCCTTGATAGACGACTGAGATATTTTGTTTTAAATTCCCACATGGTAATATGCACACTTCTTCGTATGCATTTTCTATATTCTATATGCATTCTCCTCAAAGTATGTGTTTGTATAATTTCCCCCTGTTGACTAAAGAATGCCTATGCATATTTTTAGCTGTCTGTATTTTTAACCAACCAATTCTTAAAATGTACACTTGATTATATGTGAGTTTTATGTCTCTGAAAGGCACCAAACGTCTTGCAAATGTGTGAATCTCTGCTGCATGTTGAGCTTTCTTTTGAAATAACTTTTGGAAGGTGTAAAATTTCAGAAAAACTCTCAGCTCCTCTGAATTTTTTTCCTTGATTATTTACTGCACGTAGTTCTCGGTGCTTCCTTTCCTTTCTGTACCTTTTGAGAACTTGGCAAGCATTTTTTTACATGTTGTTGTTCATTCGTTCAGTCGTTTCCAACTCTTCATGACTTCATGGACCAGTCCACGCCAGAGCTCCCTGTTGGCCGTCACCACCCCCAGCTCCTTCAAGGTCAATCCAGTCACTTCAAGGATGCCATCCATCCATCTTGCCCTTGCTCGGCCCCTCTTCCTTTTTCCTTCCATTTTCCCCAGCATAATTGTCTTCTCTAATCTTTACTTTCTTCTCATGATGTGGCCAAAGAACTTCATCTTTGCCTCTAGTATCCTTCCCTCCAATGAGCAGTCAGGCTTTATTTCTTGAAGTCTGGACTGGTTGGATCTTCTCGCTGTCCAAGGCACTCTCAGAACTTTCCTCCAGCACCACAGTTCAAAAGCATCTATCTTCCTTCGCTCAGCCTTCCCTATGGTCCAGTTTTTTACATAGGAAAATATAATTGGTATTGCAACTGGGAAAAGAACTTGTGGGAATCTTGTGTAAGGAATCAAATAAGTTTTTATCATGCAGAAAGCCTCTGGGGGAAGGAAATAACTGTTTGAGTGTGCCAATAATTATAATACATAATAGATTCTAATATCTGACCTTTATGGATACTGTCCTTTCATATTTCAGTCACTTGGTAGCATTAAATTTAGTCATAAACCAGAAGTTGGGTTGTTATAGCTTTTTCAGGCTATATGACCATTTTCTAGAAGCATTCTCTCCTGACGTTTCACCTGCATCTATGGCAGGCATCCATAGATGCAGGCGAAACATCAGGAAAGAGTGCTTCTAGAACATGGCCATATAGCCCAAAAACCTACAACAATCCAGTGATTCCGGCCATGAAACTTGAAGTTGCCATCCTGGTATTTTGTAGACCTTACAATACATGGCAGAAGTCACGTTTTAAACTCTAAGTACAACCAAGACCAAGAAAATGGCACAGCTTCTCTATATCACATGGATTTATCTTTAATAGTACCTGCAGCCAAAAGATGTAATGAACCAACATAAGTTTTGCACCAACATGTAGTTTTAAGCAAAACCCTACAACTCAAAATACAAATGAATGGGCTCACAAAATTGCAGTATTGAATCAGATGAGGCAGAAGAGTTCTAGATCCTTGCTGGAAAAAAACAACATGAATGAACAATGAAAAGGAAAATAGGGTTGAACTGGACAACAGCCTTTCTCCTGGTAATTGCACAGGTCTCATTGTTGTTGTTGTTATGACTATTATTAAAACCCTGCTTTATCTCTCCTGAAGGAGACTCAAAGTGGCTGACCACCACACATGTTGATGTTTATTCGTTCAGTCGCTTCCAACTCTTCATAACCTCATGGACCAGCCCATGCCAGAACTTCCTATGGGCTGTGGCCACCCCCAGATCCTTCAAGGTCATGCCAGTCACTTCAAGGATAACCTCTATCCATTTTGCCCTTGGTTGGCCCCTCTTCCTTTTTCCTTTCATTTTCCCCAGCAGCATTATCTTCTCCAAGGTATCCTGTCTTCTGATTATGTGGTCAAAGTACTTCATGTTTGCCTCTAATATCCTTCCCTCCAGTGAGCACTTGGGCATTATTTCCTGGAGTATGGATTCGCTGGATCTTCTTGTGGTCCAATGTACTCTCAGAATTTTCCTCCAACAGTTCAAAAGCTTGTATCTTCCTTCGCTCAGCCTTTCTTATGGTCCAGCTTTTGCATTCATAGATTACTATGGGGAATACTATTGCTTTAAATATGTGGACTTTCGTTGCCAGTGTGATGTCTCTACTCTTCACTATTTTATCGAGATTTATAACAATCACTTGAATGGTCCGACCTTCATTGTGGATTATGTGATATTTATAGCAGAGAGTGGTAATGTTTATATTTTAATTGCTTTTAATCTTGTTTAGATTTTTAACTGAATGTTTATTTATTGTTGAATTGTTTTAGGGCACTGAATTATTGCCTCTGTTGTAAGTCGCCTTGAGTCCCTTTCGGGGTCGAGAAAGGTGGGATATAAATATAATAAATCAATAAATTAATAAATAATCTCTCCCAAAGGAGACTCAAAGCAGTTGACTAGCCACATATGCAAATAGCCATATTCCAAACAAGGTAAAAAAAAAAAACCAATTATAATGTGACCTTCAAAAAATAAACAAAAAGTAAATTTTCATGCAAACTCAACAGAGCTCTACAAATTAAACATGTGATAACTAGGGAGATTGTGGTGCTTTTCCCCCCAAACAGATCTACTTAGTTATGTGCTGATATTTAAAGAACTTTGCCCAATTCGGTTTCCTAGACATGTTAACACTCTTAAACATGAATGAATGATTTCTTATCAATTTGGGTAGCTCCATCAAGTATGTTTTATAGTGTTCTAAAGACCTCTTGGGTTTATAACAGTAAGAGATTAAAGAAACATAATTTTATTTAAGGAGACTGTCATAGGAGATAGTTTCTATGCTACCATGTAGAGTACTGATAATGGAGAAAGCCCACCTTCAGCTCTATGGTCTTGCCATGGATGCGTTCTTGTTTTGCTCCTGGTTTGTGCATGGAACCCTGCCCAGGGAGATACGTGTTTCAACTTGTCCAAACTCCTCTCCTTTTTGAAAATTAAGATGCACACACATCACACATGCACCTCCAACGCTCTTGTGCAACACAGAGCAAAATCAAAGCATCTTGCATCCAGTAATTGGCCTTTTCTTCCCAAGGACTCAAACCTCTTTATGGAAGAATCATTTTGGGAGTCACTGCTTGCTTGAGTGTGGCCCAACAGCAAAATGAAAATAATTTTGATTCAGCTCCGCACGTAATAGGACCTTGAGGAATAATTGGTGCAGTGGCTTCTGTAATTAAAAAAGGAGGGAAGAGGACCTGAATCAACGCTGGGACATGTTCTCATGCTTAAATGCTAGAGCGCCTTTAGGAGAAAACTGGGAGGCTGATTACTTAACCCTTGTGGAAAATGACATGTTTATCAACAAAAACATAATTTATTGCCACACTGGCTTGAAAAAAAGACAGCCTAGTCATCCCACTCACAAAGCCAAAGGTATAGATTTGCACAGGACAGACATCTGCCGGAGGAAATTTCTAACTGTGTCAGTCTTAAGACAAAATACAGAGGCCACAATCTTGAGACAGGCTATTACGTTAGCGTCCTGTTGAACAACAACAATTGTGGGGGTATAGGTTGCAACAGGACTGAATAGTAAATAACTTTCTCTGGATTGGGTTATAACCCAATTTGTGATTCCTCACGCTGAAGCCTGCAGGCTGATTTCTGTTATTACTTCTTCTACACACATGAAGCAATACAGTTACACAAGCAAAAAAACAGTAAACTCCTTCTCATAAAGCAGGATATGATCATCTTCTACTACTACTGCTACTACTACTGCTACTGCTACTACTTTTTAATTATATAATTTAAAGCTATGATCTACATTGGGTCTCAAATCCCTTAAAAAGTAGAGTACAAATAAATACTACTATTGGGTTGTTATGAGTTTTCTGGGCTGTAAGACCATGTTTCAGAAGCATTCTCTCCTGACATTTCACTTGCATCTATGGCAGAGGTTGTGAGGTTTCCACAACCTCTGAGGATGCCTGCCACAGATGTAGGTGAAATGTCAGGAGAGAATACTTCCAGAACATGGCCATACAGCCCAAAAAAGTCACAACAACCCAGTGATTCCGGCCTTGAAAGCCTTTGATGTTACATTGAACATCTCTACAGGGATAAACTGTTCCAAGACACACGGAAGATCCCACAACTTCTGAGGATGCCTGCCACAGATGCAGGTGAAATGTCAGGAGAGAATGCTTATAGAACATGGCCATACAGCCCTGAAAACTCACAACAACCCAGTGATTCCAGCCATGAAAGCCTTCGACAAGACTACTACTATTACTACATTTTTATCCCACTGTTCCCCCAAGGAGCTGGGGACAGTGTTGCCAGGGATGAGATAAGACAGAAGTAGGAGGCTGATCAATGTGAGAAGATATGGTTAAACCATAGTGTTTGGGAAGAAGGGGAGAAGGGTTAAGTCAAATGCCATGTGAAAAATATAACTTTGGAGGCAGGATTTATGATGTGTTTGTGTATTGTTGATGCTGTTGTGTACTATTACATCAGCTTCTATTTATGTCAACTCTTCACAGTTCTGCAGAGGATATTTTGAACAGGTGACTTCCTTTTCCTCCTGAACATGATTTTTTCCATATTTTAGTACATGCGGTACTACCACTTCTTAGTTCATTGCTACAGATTTTAAAACCCTATCTTGTATTCTGTGTGCATATTATAAAAATATATTATTTCAGTTAAGCACTTTTCTGAAGGGATAAGGGGAAGGGAACAAATCTGTCATCTGATGATGGGAAAGAAAACATATCTATGTTATTGTTTTGCAAGTGTTTACGTTTGTTTAAAATCTTAGTTCATGATGCATGAGATACTATATTCAGAGAACCAAAGGACAAAGTGCAGTTATCTGTCCCCACTGAGATATGGTACGTTATTTATGGCAGTGCTTTTAAAGCTATCTGATATTAAGGGCTAGAAATTCCACATCACCCATGTGCCAGGGAGCAGTACCATAATTATGTTGGTGGTCTACAATAAATTCTTTCTCTTCTGGAAACTCTCCAGTGACAAGTCACCAGTAGCTTGCGGACTACTATCAAGTTTATGGAGGGAGTTAAAAGAATGTCAGTTGAACATCAGTTAAGTTGGTTGTGTGAGATTTTTGCTTTTTTTACTGGATGCCATTTAATGCCACAATTAGGGCATTCATTATAGGCCTGTCCCAAATGGAATATCATCCCCACTATCTGAATGGAACATTTTTTTTGTTCTAAGGAATGAGTATGCCTTATAGAAAGTACTTCCTTAAATTTAAGGCAGTGGTTCCCAACCTGTGGTCTGTGGACCACCAGTGGTAAGTGTGAACAAAAATACGGCTCGCAGTTTCACCATTGCTATGCCATTGTCAAGAATCCACACAGCAACAAGAGCAACTGGTCTCGTAAAACCCTCTTATAATGCCAAGGCAATGGGGATGTCGAGAGGGGAGAGGCTGAGTAGCCATGAAAATTTACTATTATCACATCAGCTCTAGATTATTAAATATGGTTTTCTGTGGGTGAGCAGATGGCAACTACTAAATGGCATATGTTCTATCTCAGAAACTAGGGCTGATAGGGTCTGTGTAATGCAATTTTCTGAATCAGCACCCCAAATAACCAAACCGAACCTAGAGTTGACCAAAAACCGATTCGTAACCCTTTTGGTACTAATGTTGGAGAGTGGCCAGTGGTCAAAGTGGTCCCTAGTCAAGGGGGCACCTAATCAAGTGGTTCCTGGTCAAAAAAAGGTTGGGAACCACTGGTTTAAGGAATCAAAGGTGCCAGAATGTTTTCTAAATGATTTTGAAGTCAATAAGAAATATCCACTTTAGGCACCATGTGGACAGACTAGTTCTTAACTACAACCAAGAGGTGTTTATTGGAATCTCCAATGTGCCAAAGAGATAGGGCAGACTTTGTTTTTAAATATTCTCTTGCCAGGCAACTACAAAGCAGAGAAGGTAGTCCCATTTTGTACTTGAAAGTCCAGACAACAAGGTCAGGTAAAAAAAAAGGGAATAGAATAAACCAGTGCTCTGGTTTATTCTATTCGTGTCACTTGGTAATTTTCAGAAAGCGAAAAAATGTCCAAGTGAGGAAAGATGTAGAAGCTGCCAGCCTTTCTAAGTCTGACGTGACACCGACTCAATGCACTGACAATTACTCAATGCGCTTTTTTATTTGCTATGTATAAATAAGGGAGAGTGACGAGGTTAAGCCCACCCAACCCTAGAGTCTCTGGACAGGATAATATGTATTAAAGAAACCACAAAGCCATCAAGGTTTTAATGAATTAAATCCAGACCAAATTCTAAATCCTGGAACCTATCCATCTATCAACTTAAGGCTCTTTCTCCCCAGAGGAAGAAAGACCAGTCTAAACAAAAATTCCATCAATATTTCTCTAAACCTGTCTATTCTCCTTCCTGAATTCAAAGGAACGGTTGGAAATGGGCACAGTAACATTTCAGTTCTGTTATCCCACCGTTAGCACTTAGCCATTCATGGCTGAGCGGGCCTTTGTGCTATAATTGGGCTACCCATTAGGTGTACGAACAGTCGAAGACACTCACGGCCAAGCCTGTATTGTCTTTCCTCCGCCCCAGCTGGGTCTTAAACTGTCTCCATTTTTCTCTCCCAAGTATCACTTGTTCCCTGTCTCCCTTTTTCATGCCACAGTCAAGTTCTCCTCCGGAGCTTTCCACTGAATGGGCAGTGTCTCGCAAGGTAACCAACACCGCCCACAGCTGCGCCCCACAATAGCTCCCTCCTGCTTGCATTACAGCTTGGGGAAGACTTGGTCACGGGGCCCTAACTGTGGCAAACACTGGTCCGATTCATAAAAACGTGCAGGAGGAGGGGCTTTCCAGCAGGATCCCTTTACCTGTTTCCCCACCACAAAACAGGGGACTAAATGGAATGGGTCGTGAGTGTCTTTGGCCTGTAATGCAATCCCGCTGCCTGACAAGTCAATAGAGAGCCAACCCTTCCCTCCTGAGCCACACATAGAGAGCCAAGGTTAGAAGCAAACACAGTTTGGATAGGCCTACACAGGGAGCTTAATGAGCCCCATTATTTGGCTATTGTGGGCAAACACTATGAAGCCAGTAATCTAAATTACCAAAGTCTGAATAACTTGTCGCTAAATGGCACAGTGAGTTCAAAAGAACCCTAACAATGACTCATTTATTTTGCCTTGCAGAGGAGGAAAACTGTCCCACCAAAAGCCTAGAGGTAAGAAACGCTGTCAGAGAAGTTTCTGAATATAGAAGAACCACTGAAATAAAACTTGAGTCTTCTGTGATGTCTGAACACAGCACACTCCGCATTTAATTAACAAAGCATTTTTATTTTAAGCTCTCCACAAGACAGACGCTATTTTAAATAAAGAGGCAACGCACGAGGAGGCTCCAGATTGATGTGTCCAATAATTTCCAACGTGATTCTTTTGTGACTATCAGAAAGCTGTCTTTTGTACTTCCCAGCTTTGAAAATCCTAGTCTCAAGGCAACTTAGGGCCACTTCACACTCAGGTAGTGTTACTCTGGCGTCTGCTATTTCAGTAAACTCATAAAGTGAATCAGAGAGAAAGAGAGAGCAGAAGAATTAGTCCTGGCCCATATTTATGGTATATTTTGCAGGCGTGCTTTCTTGACCGTTAAGCAAACCTTGACCGGGACTGTGCTGTTGTGCGCTGGGCCTATGATAGTGTCTGTTTACAGGACGCGCTTTCTGTATGCCCAACGGGACGCTGGGGTGCCTCAGCTAAAGGGTCCCTTAGGTTTCCCAACACAAAGTTCTGTAGAGGCTCAAAGTAAGTTCAACAAAGTTCTTTATTAGGGCTTAAATCTTCAAACTAATGAATTAAATACTTTATAATGTTGAAAAACTAGTAGTTTCTCGATCTGCCAACAAGGTACAGGCAACTGCTTGATATATTGTCGAAGGCTTTCATGGCTGGAATCACTAGGTTCTTGTGGGTTTTTTCGGGCTATAGAGCCATGTTCTAGAGGCATTTCTCCTGACGTTTCGCCTGCATCTATGGCAAGCATCCTCAGAGGTTGTGAAGTCTGCTTGATAAACTGTTCCTTTCTTTCTTGGGGAAACTTTCTGACCACTCCTTGGGCAATCTTCCTTTACCTTACTGGCGTGAGGCCCCTTCTCCTGGCTCCAATCTGCTTTATGGATAGCTCGAGTGTCCCTTACCAGATAAGGTTTTCTATAGATCTGCCAAGCTGGTGTCCTTTAGATTTTCCACAAAGGTTGTGGAACCATTCCTTTTGCCTAGCAAAGCTGTCTGTAATTCCCAGCAAAGCTGGCTGTATTTCTTTTTTCCCCAGCAAAGCTGTGAGAAATGAAGCCTTTTTGCAGGTTGGAGAGAGAAGCCCACATGTCCTGTCTGTTAGGCTCCAAGCTGTGAGACTGAACTAAAAGTCCCCTTTTCCCTCCAAACCTGGGGAAAGGGGCGGGTGTAAAGGCTCTCACGATGATTGATATGTTGTTGGCCCTATGATTGCAACCTGGGGAAAGCTACCCAACTGCAAAAAAGCATAGCTTGAATAGATTCATGCAAACTAACAGTGCAAGAAAAAGAATCAAATCTCCTGGCACAGCCGTACCAGCACAAGGACCGCCTTCCACCTGGAAACTGATGTCCTCACTGCGAGAGAACATGTGGATGGTCCTCCAAGTGTACTGTCTTGGCGGGGGATACAAAGGTGGCTGGGGAGCCCTACTGTATCCACCGCCAAGACAGTACACTTGGAGGACCATCATCCTTAGACTACAAGGGATCCCCTAAGTAATATTTTGCAGAACTTGAAAATACTGAATTACAAGTAACATAATTACCTACAATTAAGGGGTTGGACATTAGGAATTTTAAGGTATTTTGGCACCCATTTTCCAACTTTTCTTTTCAATTCATTTCACAGCTCTTATTGGTGGGCCAAAGGGTCTTAAGCACTAATTTGAATCCATTCCTCAGACAATGTGATCTTAAGCAATTTATGTCTTCAAAACTCCATAGGAGGCCCTCTTTGTGAAACACTTTGAATACTGCACTACCATGTCAGGACAAAGAATTATTTTAAGTGAACTGTGTTCTATGCAGGGTGGAGGTGTGTTTATGTGAGATAAACTAGAATCCATGGAAGCATGGAAGCAAAACAAGTGGGAACATCAAAGCAGGAATGTTCAGGGTCTAGATCGAGATTCAACCCCAATGTTCCAACTTTAAAAAAAAATTATAGTTTCCTTAAAACATTCCCTTAAACGATTTAGTAGCCTTTCCCCCAGAAAACAGGAAGTGAGCAGAACTCATTTCTGATACTAAAAAAAAGAGATTTCAATAAAATATCTGAGGGAAGGAAACGTGGTAGAATTGTATTCCCGGATATCCTACAATGCTAAGCAATACATTCTTTGTGTTGTCGAAGACTTTCATGGCTGGAATCACTGGGTTGCTGTGAGTCTTCCGGGCTGTATGGCCATCTTCCAGAAGAATTCTCTCCTGACTTTGCACCCGCATCTATAGCTGGCATGCTCACAACCTCTGAGGATGCCTGCCATAGATTTGAAGGAAACATCAGGAAAGAAAGCTTCTGGAACATCGCCATACAGCCCGAAAAACTCACAACATTCCAATACATTCTTTTTTCAAAAACTTATTTTTGAGAATGCAGCCAAGTTGGCTGTATTTCCTCCATCTTGTGTTAAAGTAAGAATCCATAGGGGTAATGACACCTTAAGGAAATGTGCACATACTCAGTAAATTAGTTATGGCTTAACTGCTAAGGCCATAATTTCTAGCCTTTGGTCCTTCAGGTGTTTTGGCCTTCAACTCCCAGAAATCCCAGTCGGTTTAACAGCTGTTAGCAAAGGTGGAAGCTGAAGCGCAAAATGTCTGGAGGACCAAAGGTTGGGAACCACTGTGCTAAGGCATCACTAGTATAAAACATACATATACTTGTTGAAGGACTCTTGGGGAAAAATCTACATTCCATGCAAGGATTCCAATGACCAGAAGTCATTTTGTAAGCCATCTCAATTGGCGATCCAATCGTGACCACACTCTATGTCCTCTCCATCCTAGGGAAGGCCAATGGAAGAGCTTTTTTACAACCACACTGAGTATGACTCTCATTGAATTTCCACTGTCAATACTACCTTTTCTTTATAGCAGTGGTTCTCAACCTGTGGGTCCCCAGATGTTTTGGCCTTCAACTTCCAGAAATCCTAACTGCTGGTAATCTGGCTGGGATTTCTGGGAGTTGTAGGCCAAAACCTGGGGAGCCACAGGTTGTGAACCACTGCTCTACAGGAAATATAATATGTCTACTAAAAAAGTTAACCAGTCCATAGTTTGAATAGGCTACTATGTGACAACAATAAAGGGTATGTGTTCGAAAATCTGCTGGCAATGAAAGCTCAGCAACTTCAGGCCAGTCTTTTCTAGATAACCAATCTGAAATACTTCTCTACAGATACTGAATTAGTGCCTTCCTGACTTGATAACACCAGAGGACACTCACACATGAACCGGCAGCTCATTCATATCATACAGAAAAGCAGCCAGAAATTTCTTAAAAAGCCAGCAATCCAATGTCCTGGGTCCATTAAGGATAAGATCTTCCACAACAAATTAAATAAAACAATTTATGGAGGCCGGTGCTTGAGATAAAATAGATTTACGGGTTGACCTTTTATTCATTTAAAGAACAAAATTAGCTCTAATTGTATTAGAATGGAATCCAGTAAATTTCTCCTAATGTGGCATTTATGCAAGTGGTGCTGTAATTGTTTACTGCAAAGATAGAAATGCTCTGATTATAATCTATTTTCCACTTGGTTTTACTATGCAGTCAAGGCACTTGTGGGGGAAAAAATCACTTGAAAATTAACACTTTCTCTAGACCATGTTGTCACTATTTAGAAGAGCTATACTGGAATCTTCACTGATCTGAGCACCCACATCTAAACCATTACAAAGGAAATTGATTTTGCAAAAAGGTAGAAGATATTTGCATGAGGCTGTTCTGTCCCCAAGAGTTTGCTTAGGAATCATTAAAAATGTTATAGCCATTTGACCACTTGTGAATTGAGCAGCAAGCCTAAAGAAAATGGTTTCAGTTAGCAACAAGAACCATCTTAGGAGAAGCACTCATTAGTGTGAAAAATATGAATGCCTCTTCTAAGAAGGCACAATGCAAAATTTAGTTCATCCAACTGATCCTCAACATACCTGGGTTTGACCTTTACAGTTTCCATTATTCATGGATTTGATGAAAATGTTGTCTCTCTGAATCTCTAGGTCCTTTAGTGCAATTCTATTGCCAAGATTGACTATACAGTTGTGCAGGAGGACCTAGAGATTTCTAGAAAGGTGTTCACTCAGGTAAAATAAATAATGTATTGTCGAAGGCTTTCATGGCTGGAATCACTGGGTTGTTGTAGGTTTTTTGGGGCTATATGGCCATGTTCTAGAGGCATTCTCTCCTGACATTTTGCCTGCATCTATGGCAAGCATCCTCAGAGGTAGTGAGGTCTGTTAGAACTAAGAAAATGGGTTTATATATCTGTGGAATGACCAGGGTGGGACAAAGAACTCTTGTCTGTTGGAGCTACGCGTGAATGTTTCAACTGACCACCATGATTAGCATTTGATGGCCTGGCACTAACAAGACACACCAAAAAACTGCCAGGCCATCAAATGCTAATCAAGATAAAGATTACTGTTCAATCATTTGAAGTAAAGCTTTGTCAAAAAGATCTTCAAGTTCTTCAAGTTGTAGGAATAGGAGATCACTGCAGAGGTGGCCTTTATCCTAAGTCACCATTTGCCTGACTCCTGAGAAGGGTGTTTCATAGTCATCTTAAGAAATGGAATGTTTCAAAGGACAGAACTAAGCTATCAAAGATATGGTGGAGAAAATAAATAAATTAAATCTGTTTATAGGAGGCTACTACTCAGCTGACTCCCAGATGCAAGATGCAAGAAGAGCAGAAGAGAAGGGCTACAGAAAGGGCAGAGGAGGAAGGGAGCTATACAGCACAGTTTTAATAATAATAATAATAATAATAATAATAATAACCTCACAATTGTGGGGGGGGGGAACCAAGTATGGATCATCGATGTTGAAAATTCCCAGGAAATAGCAGAATTTACAAGAAGCAACTAAAAAAGCTTACATGATATGAGGATTTAATGATAGAACTGCAAAGACTCTGGCACAAGCCAGTAAAGTTGGTCCCCATGCTGATCGGCACTTTGGGTGCAATGCCTTAACTATTTTAATGTATATGGATGTATTTATTATGTGTTTTATATCATGTTTGGCATTGAATTGTTGCCTTTTTGGAAGCAATTCTGAGTCCCTCCTCAAAGGTCGAGAAGGACAGAGTATAAATGCTTGAAATAAATAAAATAAATAAATCCTGGCTTGGATGGCTGGACTTTGGCAATACCACATTGATCTGACTCTAACAAGGGCTGCATCCACCCGATACTTGGTGAAGCTCCTCTACTGATGTGACTTCTTCTCTAATTCACCACTTCTCAATTTTTCATCATGAGTGGTTGGACTTGGGTAGCTCTGCACTGGCCTGACTCTAGGCTCATTGCTTGCCTCTTCAAGCTTGTCAGTCTCTCCTCCATTTTCCACTTGCTCCGTCACTGGTGGCTGGCTGAACTTCTTGGTTTGCTCTAATGCTTTATAGTTGTAGCATAACTGAATTTTTGCTGCTCTGCTGTTGTTCTTTGCACATTGCTTCCTCATGCCCACAGAAGGAGGAATAGTAAGTGTTTTAGCCTCTGTCTAGAAACACTAAAAACTCTTGGCCTGGTTAACAACAAATCCATGACTTGCCAGAAAGAAGTGGTGACTGAAACGAACCACTCTGGTTATCTCCATAGAAAGCAATTGATAAGAGGACCATCCAGAAATAGGGTTATTATAAACGTGAACATAACAACACACACTCCTAAAAATGTACCATGATCTCCTTAAAGGTCACAAGAGTTAAAGACAACCTTAAGAGAAAAGGCTCACATAGAACTGATCCAAAATTGTGGATAGATGTCCTTGGAGGTATTACTTGGGTTGGAAGTAGACCCTGAAAAAATGATTCATTGACCCATGATCTGTCCCTTCACAGATATATTAATTAGGAAATAAGGCGGTTTACTGTATGGTACTTTCTACAAGCATGGAAGAAAGTCATCCCATGAAACTGACACATGCCCCTCAAGATTTCATTGTCTAAAAATATCTGAACTTACATTTTGTCCTGACCAGCTCCCACTTTCAGTGTCAGCCTGGGAATCACAGGAGATGGTGCTGGAACAACAGGTTCCACTTTGATCTGCTAAAGGAAATAAATGCATTTCAGTGTGAAAAACATGCTGCTTATTTCAAAGAGAAATATTCAAACCACCTGAATATTTGTGTTTTTAATGTTTAAATTGCTTTTAAATTTTTGTTTTAATGTATATGTTTAATTTCTATTGTCTGTTGATGGCGTCGAATTGCAAGACTGCTCTGAGTCCCCTTTGGGGTTGAGGAGGACGGGATATAACTATAGTAAATAAATAGATAGATAGATAGATAGATAGATAGATAGATAGTTAGATAGATAGATAGATACAGGACATCATATAATGAGAAATTGTGTATATAATTTCACCATAGAACAGGTTCCAGTTGAAGTCATAGGAAGCCATTTGGGGAAGAGTAAAACATCACACCTACTATTTAGTAGATGAAGCACTGGCATGGTCTTTTGTTAAGTCCTTTCTCCCATGTTGTATTTATATGACAGGCAAAGCACAACTAAAGGAAAGTTTTTAAAGTATCTGTGCAGTGCTCTTCAGTTCCAAGCCCTGATTATTGTTCATAACAACACAAACTTATATGGTTCCCACAAAAATAATTGGTGCAACAATACAACAAAAACAGCTGAGAACACAACAGAAAAATTCTAGTGCATTGCTATTCTTGGGCCAAAGATGATACAACAGAAGGCCTGAGGAAAGAGAGTTGTTGTCTGTGGCTGAAATTTGGCACCAAGTACCAGCAGTTCAAACAAAGGGTGTCACAACGGACACCACCCACCTTACTATAGAATTCTAAGCAATAGACTGAAGTTGAAAGTACTCAACTGAAATTAATGCTGCAAGTCATGTAAATGTATACAGGTGAGTTTTAAACTTAAACTTGGTTATTGGATGGAGCTGACTTCAAGTATGGTACTTTTTAAAAAAATGTTCCTTACTCTGAATTTGGACATTTAAAGACAAAGAACATTTAGAAAAGGCCTTTCTGTCCTTTGTCAAGTGGCAGCCTTCAAATCCTTATTTGTTTACATTCTTCCATCTGAAATTGACTTTTTCTTTAAGAATTCCAAGAAGGCACAACCACTAACGCTTTGCAAAATCATGTAAGTGGCTAAGACCCAGTTAATAAATCAGTAAGGGTCTTCATAAAAACAACTAATCACAGTGCTTTTAGTCTTAGTCTTTCTCATGGAATGTGACCACTTACAGTGGAGGTTACATTTCAACAGCCTTGTTCGTTGTCATTTAGGCAACTTGCTAGAATGGCAATTGGCAAAGAAGCATGTTAATAGTCCTCTTGCTGGTTTATAATAAATTAGATGCCTCTGGGCATTCCTGCCATTTTTGGCCCCATCAGCTTGTATGTAGAGGTATATGGTTTGAGTTTGATTTGCTTGCCCTGACTAGTAGTCATCAATAGATTCAGACTATTACCGTATATACTCAAGTATAAGCTGACCCGAGTATAAGTTGAGGCACCTAATTTTACCACAAAAACTGGGAAAACGTATTGACTCATACTCGAGGGTGGGAAATGCAGCAGCGACTGGTAAATTTCAAAATAAAAATAAATACCAATAAAATTACATTAATTAAAGCACAGTAGATTAAATGTTTTTGAATATTTACATAAATATTTACATAAAACTGTAATTTAAGATAAGATTGTCCAACTCTGATTAAACCATTATTCTTCCAATAATAATAGAGAGTAAAATAATAAATGTAATAATAATAATAATAATAAAGTAAAATGGAAATGTAGTAACAACAGTAATAATAGATTAAATTAATAAATGTAATAATAATAATAATATAGTAAAATAATAAATGAAATAATAGTAATATAGTAAAATAATAAATGAAATACTAGGTTCTTGTGGGTTTTTTCGGGCTATAGAGCCATGTTCTAGAGTCATTTCTCCTGACGTTTCGCCTGCATCTATGGCAAGCATCCTCAGAGGTTGTGAGGTCAGACCTCACAACCTGTCAGACCTCACAACCTCTGAGGATGCTTGCCATAGATGCAGGCGAAACGTCAGGAGAAATGCCTCTAGAACATGGCCCTATAGCCCGAAAAAACCCACAAGAACCTAGTGATTCCAGCCATGAAAGCCTTCGACAATACAATAAATGAAATAATAGTAATAGAGTAAAATATTAAATGTAATAATAATAGAGGAAATTAATGTAAATGTAATAATAATATTATAAAAATAGAGGAAATTAATGTAAATGTAATAATAATATTATAAAAATAGAGGAAATTAATGTAAATGTAATAATAATATTATAAAAATAGAGGAAAATAATAAATATAATAAAATTATAATAACAGAGTAAAATAATAAATAACTTGGACTTGAGCAGAAGCTGAGGGGGGCCTTTTCAGTCTGAAAAAGGGGCTGAAAAGTTGGCTTATACTCGAGTATATGTGGTAACTTCCAGAAGCTTATAGCTAATGGTCATGTTGACTAGACACTGTAGTCCCAAGAAGTAACTTTTTCCAAATTCTTCATCAAATTTTTCAGGTAGCATCGAATGTATTTGAGGCTAGGGGTTTGTGGGAGCTGAATTTATGGGCAAGTGCATATTGTGTGTGTATGTGCGAAAGAGAGGGAGGAAGGGAGAGAAAGGAAGAGAAAGGCTGATCTAAAAAAAAATAAATCCAAGATGTTAAGGGGACATGAACTAGTGGTGGTTAGAAATTAAAGAGCTGCGATTCTAAAGTAATACTGGGAATTCAGGCCAGCAGAAGAGCATTTACAGTGGATTACTAAGCTTCCCAAATCACCAAAGAGGTAAAGTCCAGCAATATAAGACTCCTTTGTAGCTAACTAAAAATACATTGTCAGTGGATTTGTCCAGTTTTATGTATAAGCAATACTTCTTTCACCTGAACTAATACTAGTAGTCATATAAGCCCCTTATTGCCATGTGCTGCATTTTTTTTCCTTTTTGCTAATCTTCAAGGATTTAGCTTCTTTGCCACATACCTCAGGGCACCAACTGATAAAGCTCTAACTCTCCGTTTTTCCAGGACACCAGCAGAGCGGCCTTGCAAAAAATGAAAATCACTCAAGAGATTTAAAAGGAGGGAAATTTATTTTCAAAATCCTGACTTGCAGCAAAGAGGTGGACTTTTCCTGTCTATTTTTTCTCCCAGAAAAAGCTTATCTGTTGAGATCAGTTTAAATTTTAATTCTATCTAGGGACTCTTTCATGCAGTCTAGCTTTAAAGTTTATCTTTTGACAGGGACTTTTCACCAAGGTAACAGGAAGCTTTGTCAATGTAATCTGCCCAAGCTTATATTGCTTTTCCTATAATACAATATATTTTAGGACTATAAAGAATAGACTTTTAATAGGTTATATCACAGCATTATAGTCCTAATGTTACACTGAATTAGAAAAAAAAAAGCCAGGAGACAGGAACTAGTCATGGAATAGGAAGAGAACCATCATTTCATTCTATCTTGAGTCATTTCGATCATTTGAGAGTTGGTACACATACCATAGTTTTGGATACGGCTGCATCTCCTCCCAGTATCTGTAAATAATATCAATGTTTTAGATCACAATGAACAACAATTTCCCAATGCAAAGGCTTTCATAATGTACAGATATTGATTTACACATCATTTCAATTCTATACAGGTTGATCACCCCTTTTCTGGAATTACAAAATCTAAAATACTCCAAATTTTGAAATTCTTCAGATGGGTGGCTAAGGTATCTTTGTTTTTTTGATGATTTAATGTACACAAACTTTGTTTAATTCACAAAGTTATTGAAAAATATTGTGTATAAAATTATTTCCAATCTGTATACGGTAAATAAGAAACATTAATCACATTTATGTTCAAACTTAGGTTCAATCTCTGTGAAATCTCATTGTGTATGCATATGTAAATAATGGAATAGCACTCCAAAATCTGGAGAAAAATCTGAATTTCAAAACGCTTCTGGTCCCAAGCATTTTAGATCTTTGAGAATTAGAAAGATGAAGGAGGGGTCCCTAACACAAAACCTTCCCATTAAACAAAGGGGTAGGGAGAGAACATGGAAGCAAATGGGTATGGTAGACAAGCTAGGGCAGTGGCTCCTAACCTGTGGTCTGTGGTCTGTGGACCACCAGTGGTCCACAAGAATAAAAATATGATCTGCGGCCATACCATTGCTACACCTTTGCCTTGAAACCAAATGGCAACAAAAGCGACTGGTCTCGTGAAACCCTCTTATAGTCTCGAGGAAACGGGGATGTCAGGAGGGTAGAGGCTCATTACCCACAAAAGATTACTTTTACCACATCAGTTCTAGATCATTAAATATGGTTTTTTGTGGATGAGCAGATGGCGGCTACCAGATAGCATATATACTGTATCACAAACTAGAGCTGATATAGTCAATCCAATGCAAATTTCTGAATCAGAACCCCAAATAATCAAACTAAATCTAAAGTTGATCAAAAACCGATTCGTAACCCTTTTGGTACTAATGTTGGAGAGTGGTGCCTGGTCAAAGTGGTTCCTGGTCAAAAAATGGATGGGAGCCACTGAGCTAGGAGAAGATGGCAAAAGATGAAAACACACTGTCTAAAATCTTTCTATTCCAAATGACTTTATGTTTTCACTAGCAGAGCCACCTCTTTATTCATCTTCTCCTAAAGGATTGAGGTAAACCTTTCCTTTTTCTCCCCTGTCTTTACCTTCCAGATACCCCCAAAGTCTGCAAAATCTATTCTTCTTCACAGGAGGAATGCTATACCTCTGAAATCAGGGGCAATATGAACAAAAGGAAACCAAGGTGGTGAGTTCTCCTCTCCCACTCCATTTCAAAACATATGGTTAGGCTACAGGGGGTGTCTAATAACACAACATAGCAATGTATTCATAATATGACAAAATAATTTTGGCAAGCAATGGTTTCTGCATAATGAGCAAACAATCTGTAAGCTTACAAAATTCCTTGTAGAATAAACCCAGGAATAACATCTTTTTCTCTCTAAAGGAAGTGAATCATTCTTCCAGTTGTATGTCCAGCTAGGCTTACAAAATCCATACTAAAATGGATATTTCAGTTTCTTAGGGAAAAGGCTACATTAAGCACATATTCTTCATTTTTAATGCCCCTCTCAAAGTTTAAAGGTCACTTTTGTGTGCCTTCAAGATGCTTTCAATACATGGCAACTCTAAAGAGAACCTATTGTGGGCTTTTCTGGGGCTGACTGTATGTGATATACGATAGAATTATTATCTGAACAATTCATTTTATGGGGAAGGAGACCCTGTGGTTTTCCCAATGTTCTTTTACTAGAATTCACATGACCCTCAATCACTAGCAATTATGGCTGCGCCTCTTGGGAGTCCAACATCTGAAGGATATGAGACTCCCAAAGCCCTTATATGGTCAACACTGATCTATTCTACCTGCTGCTCAACACAGAAATCACAGCAAGTGAAAACATTGGTTCATCTTGCCCAGTATTGTCTGCTTTGAGCAGCAGTAGGTCTGAATGGCTTCTTACAAACCTAAGATTATTTAAAATTAGAATATTTTTAACTGGAAACTAAACCTAGGAGTTTTCTTAAAACCTTTGTTCATTATGTTTAAGTCTACAGGAAAAAATGGAGTGAATATATTTATGAAGCTGGTATGGAGGTTGACAGTGCAAAGGTCTTTCAATGGGTTTCTTGAGATGTAGTCCCTATATCTCAAGAAAATACGTGTCTAGTGAGAAAGAAAGATGTCATGATCATTGCTTGCATTTACTCATTTTATGCTTGCCTCCTTCTACCAACACCCCACAACAGCTTCTCTAGTCAAAAGTAGACTGCAAACACCCTTTAATTTTAAAAATAGCATTGACATGGGAATGCTGAAAAGCAGTGGAAGAAATTAAAACTGTATCAAAAATATATTGTTCAGAAAGATGCTAATTTTAAAATCTTTAGAACTCATAGTCTCATCTAACAATTGTGAAATGCTTTAAAGGCATTTTAATTTTATGTTTAATATTTTCATCTGAACATGAGGAAGAACTTCCTGACTGTGAGAGCCGTTCAGCAGTGGAACTCTCTGCCCCGCAGTGTGGTGGAGGCTCCTTCTTTGGAAGCTTTTAAACAGAGTCTGGATGGCCATCTGTCAGGGGTGACTTGAATGCAATATTCCTGCTTCTTGGCAGGGGGTTGGACTGGATGGCCCATGAGATCTCTTCCAACTCTATGATTCTATTATTCTATTTTATTGTGTTACAGTGGTTCTCAACCTGTGGGTCCCCAGGTGTTTTGGCCTACAACTCCCAAAAATCCCAGGCAGTTTACCAGCTGTTAGGAGTTCTGGGAGTTGAAGGCCAAAACATCTGGGGAGCCACAGGTTGAGAACCAATTCTTAGAACATTAACTTCTTGCCCTTCCTAAAACCTATCATCTTTTGTAGGACCATCCAATTTCTAGCACACATGTTGAGAGCAAGTAAGGAGGAAGGACAAGCACCACATCCCTTTGGGTTCCCTGGTGGAAACAGTTCCTCCAGAAGAAAACCTGAAATAGATTTTACCCTAAAATTGATGTACTGATCTAGTGTAAAGATCCCTCCACCACATATAACAACAACATACTTTTTCATGTTTATGTTTCTCTTTCTCCTTCTCTTTTTTCTCTCTTTCCTTCTTTTCTTTTTCCTTCTCTTTCTTCTCCTTTTCTTTGTCTTTCTCCCTCTCTTTCTTCTTCTTCTTTTCTTTTTTGTCTTTCTTCTTTTCTTTGGGCTTCTCTTTCTCTTCAAAGAGTTTCTCAGGTAGCATTGTTGAGAGAGGGGCCATCAATGATGGCAGCTTCATAGCAGTTGGAGTACTGAACAAAGGCAGGGGCAGGTCTTTGGAAGGCAAAACAAGAGGTGCCGAGGAAGTTTTTATCTTTTCTTTTCTATCTTTCGCTTTATCTTTTTCTTTCTTTTCTTTATCTTTCTTGCCCTTTTCTTTATCCTTTTTCTTGTCTTTATGCTTATCACGCTCTTTTTTGGAGCTGCCATCTTTGACTTTGACTTTGGGGTCATCGTCAAAGTCCTTCATTTTGTACTTGTAGGCATCCAAATCATCATCTCTGATCAGTTCCTTCCATGGAAATTTCATTTCTTTGCCTCCTTCCTTGTCTTTATCCTTGTCTTTATTTTTCTCCTTGTCTTTGCTCTTCTCTTTGTTTTTCTCCTTGTCCTTCTGCTTCTCTTTCTTTTTCATTTTTGTCTTCAGCTCTTTTTTCAGTTTCTTCTTAACTTCTACTGTTGAAGCCAATTTAGTTTTCTCCTCGTAAAGTTTGAATAGAGGTTCTGGAGTTGGCGGAGAAGCAGAAGGAGAAGAAAAGTAAGGAAAGCTTGTGGGTAAATTAGCAGGATTTCCCATGTTTGCTTTTCTAATGACTTCATCTATTGAGTCATCCATTGTCCATGAAATATCTGAACTTGATGTTCCACCAGAAGGAGGAATGGGGGTGCTTCCTGCTTTATTTACACTACTGTTGGCTGAAACAGAAGCTTTAGGTGTTGTAGTCTCTGACACAGACAGTCTTTTAGGACTGGTAAAAATGTCCCCTTCTGACTCTGACCCTGAGGAAAACTCAAATGGATCAGGATCCCGTTCGGCACATGCACGGGCAATTACAGCATCAATGGAATCATCGATTGTCTTATCTGTCACTGCCACTTTCTTTGCTGGATTCTCACTACTGGGTTTCCCAGGGTCAACTGGTGGTGGGGTTTGTTTTATCTGAATATTCTCTTTCCCAATCTTTTCACTTAGTGCTGCTAAGGGAGTTCTACTTGGTGCCTCCTGCTTAACTACTACTTGAGGAACATGAGCTGGAACCTTTGGGCTCTTAGGGCTTCTAGGACTCTTGGATCGGCCTGGTGATTTCTTCTCTTTGGTTCCACTTTTTGGTGACCGAATGGGGCTTCCAACAGCTACTGGGGATGGAACAGCTTTTGGCGTTTTAGTCTTTTGCCCTGGAGACGTTGTTTTCACTTTTGCTTTAGGAGCAAATGCTCTTGGTTCCAATGGTTTGGACACTGGCAACTGCGATTTTGCAATAGGAGCCAGTATGGGTGGCTCAGGAGAAAGAGGGACCTGATCTGCACTATCCTGAACACAAACCGGAGAAAGCATTGGTGGCACCTTCTGAGTGTTTATTGAACTAAGAGGCTCACGTGGCTCTACTGTCCCGTCCAGAGTCTCTCCCTTTATACTGGCTAGTCTTGGCCGCTTCATAGCAGGCATTTCCTCAGACTCTGGGCTTTCCAGTGGTCTTTTGCTTAAGTAATTTTCATCATTAACAGTTTCATCTTCTTCCATTTCTCCTTCTTCCTCCAGTGGAACCTGCATGGCTTCTGCTGAAGTTCCTCCATCTGTAGGCACCTGCTCCTCTTCTTCCTCTGTTGTAATAAACAAGAAAAGGAGAAGTCATTGGTATACATCAAACAACACAACTTTCTGCAAGGAGGTCACCAGAAACATCAATGGATTGAATGACGTATTTTAGCAAATGGGCAAAGATGAAGAAAACATTTCACTAATTAAAATGATACATATACTTCACATGAATAGAGAGAGTTTGTATGCAATGCTTATATATTCAAAATATAGTCTAATTCATAGGGTCATCATAAGCTAACGGTGAATTTCACAAATCCAGTTGCTAGTTGCAACTCAACCAAATAAATCAATGGAAAATACATATTAGTTGCCTTATCAGGTTCTCATTGAGTCAATCAGTCTGTTTTGATGGATTGTCACCTTGTTGTGGTGAGGGGCTTGCGTGTTCCAATGAACCTGCGGGCATAACGACCAGAGTCATGCACTACCAGGAGAGGCCACAGGGGAGGTTCCAGACCAAACACAATCTGAAGACCTTAATGACAAATCAGGTGGAGGAAAAAAAATGGTACACATTACAACTGTTGTGAAGGCGGAAGAAGGCTGCAACAGATTGAGAATCCATTGTTGATGTGTTAAGCATGCCACTGGTTGGGACCTCACTCTGTGAAGACTGTATGTTGATTGGTTGTGCACCGACCTCCACACATTAAAAAAAAAAACCCTCACACACAGGTGTCTCCCAAGAAAAAGAAAAAGAAATGAAAGGTGCATCCAGCCAACCTTGACCAGAACCGCCTTCCACCTGAAAACTAATGTCCTCACTGCGGGAGAACAGGCGGATGAAGAACAGAGCTCCACAGCTACCTACGACCCCACCACCAAGACACTACACTTTGGACAACCATCGTCCTTGGGCTACGAGGGATCGCCCAAGTAAGTAAGTAAGTCTAGTTCAAACTAACATCTGGAACAAGAAAATTAAGGTTGTGTCTGTCATCTAGACTAAACCTAGAAATGAACATCCATGTCTGATATCAGAGGAATTTGAAATTTCTTTCCTTCTCTCTCCTACTTGAGCCTTCTAGGGCAGGTTTTTAGGTGAAGAGGGTAAGAGCCAGAGGAGGAAAGTAGTAGATTCCAGAAAAAGTCATGGGATCCAGCAGAAGTACACTTCCAGATCCCAGACTAGGGTGTCTGGCACCAAACTTCTTCTGAGAAGAGATACATGTTGTTCCTGTCCAGATTTGTAGTGCAATTTTAAAAAGAAAATCACTGCAGCTACAGGTTTCACTCCAACAACTAGTCTATATCTTTACTTCTATTGCATAGCCTTTGCATCTCTGTTTCTTCCAACTTCATAACAAGCTACCTTTTCTGGCATTGCCTTAGGAATACGGGAGCTGATGCAGTACATGGACTTCTTCCGCTTGCTCAAATAGAAGCCCTTTATTTATCTTCTTTAACCAAGCTGCTTTTGAGGCTTAGTATTAGCTAAGACTTTAGAAACCAAAGAAAAGCAACCTGTAGATACTATTGCAAAAGAAAATCCAAAATTATTTATTTTGGGGTCAGGAGAGGCTATACAGGGCTGTTATTTCAACAAACACTGCTTTGAAAAAAGCACAGTATATAATTCTGAAAGTGTTCAAAGTCTTCCTTTATTCTGATTCCAACTTAAAGAATCTCATTTGGAAGAGTTTCCTTTCAGGCCTTGGGAGGGGATGTTTCTTTCCTCTAAAATGTGTCAATGCCCCGATTTAGGAGCGCTGAGTCAAGAGCCCTGGGCTGAGGCAAGAATTTGTGCCAGCATCCCAAATTAAGTAAAAAACGAGCGAACAAGTCAGGCTTTTGCCAAGGCCCAAAGGATTTACAGCAGACAGTCCAGAGTGGAGACTTTGCCCGAGGATAAAACCTTAGCCTTCTGTGAAAAACAGAAAAGTGTTAGGCAGTTCAGTTTTGCTTGGATGGACATGCACATTTCTGTCTCTTAAAAAAACATCGGAGGAGAGAGAGAGAAGCGCAAATCAGTCTCGACTGAGTCGGCACCTGTTAGAAACAGACTGAACTGCCAGTTTCTGGGTTGCAGGCTCCACAAATCTGGTTCAATCACTATCTGATGTATTATATGAATTAAATATGCTCTTGTCCCCTATAATGGCATGGATTTAGAAGAGAAGTGAGCAGAGCTGGAAAAAATATTTCAAATTCATATGCTTCAGCGTCAAAGTTACACACTAGAAAAATACATTGCTATTCCTTACCTCCCCACATCCATTCCTAAGGACCTAAGCAATTATGATTTCTTCAGCCACAGAAACCGTCTGTGATCTATACCAAGAAGTATAGTATAAGCACTTTTTCTTCTCAACATCCATATATGATGGTTGGAGGTCAAGATTTATTAACAGTTACTCTAGAAGTGTTTACAATATTGAAAAGCCTGACACAATTCTGAAGTATTCTAGGTGAAGTAAAGTTATGAAGTATTTTATATTAATATCCACACTCATAGGTCCAAACCAAGAAATGATTCTTACAAAGAGCAGAACAAAGAGCAATGTTTTGTGATTTTGACACTTACGACTGAAAAATAGATATTCAAATAATTTAATCTATGTGGGTGGGCGTTGCCTATCAATGTCATAGGGATTTTTTAGGCAACAAATACTTAACAGGTGTTTTGTTATATTTCCCTTGAAATATAACAAAATAATTTGTTGTCAGTCACCCATTCAAGTACTAGCCAGAGATGACTCTGCTCAGCTTCCAAGATCAGATGGAATCTGGTGCCTCTAAGGAAGTGGTTCTCAACCTGATGGTTTCCAGGTGTTTTGGCCTACAACTCCTAGAAATCCCAGGCAGTTTACCAGCTGTTAAGATTTCTGGGAGTTGAAGGCCAAAACATCTGGGGACCCACAGGTTGAGAACCACTGCTTCAGGTACGTGTAGAAAAAGCTAAAGGCAAGAATGAGAGTTGGATCATAACCCTTTCCCCTGACATGCTAGCTTTCTGTCATCCCTCCACATGGCAGTGTTGACTTTTGCAGATTTGATTATTCAGGGGTTTGTTCTCTCTAGAAATCTCTAGATCCTCCAGCGTGACTCTATGGTCAACTTCCTCCAATCATGATGGAGGACCTAGAGATTTCTAGATAGAGCACTTCCCTAGGAATCTCTAAACCAGTGGTTCTCAACGTGGGGTCCCCAGATGTTTTTAGCCTTCAACTCCCAGAAATCCTAACAGCTGGTAAGTTGGCTGGGATTTCTGGGAATTGTAGGCCAAAAACATCTGCGGACCCCAGGTTGAGAGCCACTGCTCTAAACCTTCCAGTACATTTCTGTGGCCAACTTCCGGTGGAAGTCAACCACAGACTCATGCTGGAAAACCTAGGAATTTATAGAGAGGTATTCTCTTTAGTTATAAACCCCCTCACACAATATCTTTATTCACAGTTCTTCACTTTTACAAGGGTTCTGTGACAGTCTAGCACAGTGGTTCTCAATCTGTGGATCCTCAAGTTTTTTGGCCTACAACTCCCAGGAATCCCTGCCAGTTTACCAGTTGTTAGGATTTCTGGGAGTTGAAGGCCAAAACATCTGGGGAGCCACAGGTTGAGAACCACTGCACTAGCAAGGAATGACATATTCACTAAATTCAGGATAATGTATTTCCTGCTTTTAGTCTGCTTAGTAGTTCAAGCTGTGAAGAAATCATTCATTCACTGCCACTAATTTATCTAGGTTGAAGCATAAAAATATAAGAGCACGTACCCATGACAACAGTTTAGGTAATAAAAATTAGGAACAGTCTTTCCCCTTTCTGGTCAATGGCTTTCAGGCATCATGCCTTTGGCTATTGAAAGTAGTATGAACAACAATAATAAGAAACACAAAATATTGGTTTGATTCTATCCCCCAACAAGTCCAGCCTTGTTCTTCACTCCAAAATGACATTTTCCTCTGCAATCTGCAAGTTACATCCTACAAATTCCCCTCTCAGGAACAGCATCAAGAGAACAAAATGAATCAGAAACAAATTGCAAATCCGAGCAGCTTTCCTGGGTTGTGTGCAACAGGCCCTGGGTCTCATCAATAAATCAGACTTCTTGGACCAAAGAACTCAGTAAAGTATACACACTATATTCCTTGCTTAAACATATTTCATTTTTCCTGTTAAAAATGAAATTATTAGCAAAGACAAGGTAATTAGGCAGTGACAACCCGCACGCTGCAACCAATCAATAACAGGAGTATATTAACTAGGCTGACAGTTGTACCACACTGATGGGTTGTAAATGGTTTGAGACTGACCTGCAAAAACACAGCATTTCCCTAACATTCTGCACAATAAAAAGAGAGCCCTAAAATGCTATATAAGCAAGCTAACCTGAAATGACACCTGGTATTATAAATGGCCTAATCTATATGTTAATATGGTTGTATCACATAACTGCAGCAAGACTAAGATAACAATATGACTTTGGGGTTTCTATGGCTACCATCCTGGGCAAACGCTCCGGAAAGTGCCTCATTGCTGACACCACACAAGCTTTCCGAGGGCTTCTCTTTGGTTATTTATGATATGATTTATGATAACGACAACATCTCCCATTTTCTCTCCTCGTCAGATACAATAAATTGCCATCGTTAATCACTGCTCTTGGTTCGGGCCCGATTACAATAGTATAATAGGGGCACAGCTATGGTAATAGTGTGCATTAAGGTGAGATTTCTCACACCCGCTCATTCCTGATAAAAGAAATATGAATTTGGAGATCATCAGAGACAATGTCACTATCTGGAGTATTTCAATAATCTTCCTTTTGAGTGCTTCTGAGTTGGGCATTTCGGAGCCATCTTAGATTCTCCACTGATCTTTAGACTATGTCCGAGATTACATTTTATGTACCAAACGTTGGAAATCTGTGAAATATCGGCACTTTTTATGTACTGTCACTGGAACATTTGAGTGAGTGAATGTGTCTGCATGCATAAATAGGCAGCTCTTCCACTAGTGTATATCTTTTAAACATGGTGGGGAAGTGGACGGTATTTCAAACTAACATCAAGAATGACAATATCTTACTTAGAAATAACAAGGGAGACGCATTATCAAATGCAACAAGGCAGCTCTCCTTGCCATCCATATAAATTGGCCACCAGATTGGCAGACGACCATAGGAATTTGGGAAAGCAAGGGAAGGTTAAGGTAAGTCCCTCATTTGAAGAAGCACATATAATGCACGTGGAATCTGATTCAACATTACATCTTCACCAGTAGCATGAACTACATTTAGATCTAGGCCTACTTCTGTCTCAGATGGCAGATAGGTATCTAGGTTGTCCTCCTTCAGTCTAGAAGTGAGGGTTCCCTGGGATGAATGCTTCTCCATTCAACATGATTTCCTCTACACATCAGAGAGAAAACTAATTTTCTGCCTTTTTAGACACCTGTATCCTAAGGCAGCATCGTACTAGCACCCAGCTTTCCTCCCATTCCTCCTGGGGCTCTCTGTTCTGAATGAAAACCTGCTCAAAATGGTTTCTCCTTTCAAATATTTTTAGAAGATGGAGAATTGATTTCTTTTCTAGTTTTACTCATAGAAGTGCACCTTCTGGATCTTGACCTTAATTATGGAACAACATTTTCTTTCTACAGAACTGTATCTCATTATGTCAGTCCCTACCTAAGGGGTAGGCAACTGCACAATGGACAATTCTCATCCAACCGCCCAGACCATTCTTCCTAGAAAGTGCTTCCAAACGATCTGTCTGCGCCGTCATTACCAGTCACCATTTTGAGAAGGACCCTGACGGACCTTCTCACAAGCTTACCTACCTACTTACCTACCTACTGATTTTGGTAGAGAACCTATCCCTAGTTGCATCCACATAGGCTATTAAGGCTATCCATACTCAAAACTCTTAATTGATATTTCTCATTTTAAACCAATTTCAAAGAGCATTGTGAGGTGCAGCATAAGGACTCAGAAAGAGAAATATTAAAATCCGAGCAGCAATCCCCTGCCAGGTGCTCCTACAAATTGGCAGCGTAAGACTAATTATGAACATCCAACTTCTTCTGCCCTCTCTAAAATAAACAGAAGGTACCTTAAAAACAATCAATACAGGTGCTTTGCTTCTGGCACATTGCATCAGATAGAGGTACCGTATTCATAATTTTGTTAGCCAAGTATCTTTCGACAAAGAAAAGGCGAAATCTAGGTTGGGCTAGATCCGCAGAGAGCCAATTGTAAAAGCACATCTGTTCCTCCAGAGACTTTGTTCTTGTTTGTTAACCCTTAATGAATTGCCAAATGAGAACGTTTTGTTTGCCACACTTTGAGACTGGCTAAACATTCCTACTAAACTACTCCCCAAATAACAGCTTCAACTGCTACTACAAATGAAATGGAAATCCCAATTGGTGTGGTCTCCTTGCACTGGCAGAAAATGGCAGGTGACAATTTCTGAATTTAGAAGCCAACTAGATGTTACTAGAAAGAGTAAACTGCAGCACAGAATGAAGTATGCATCGCTTAAGGGAGGATGTGACAAAAATTTGGAAAGCAACAACTAAATAACATAGTTAATTCATGACAATATCCTGGAATCGATGATTGGTTGAGATTCTGACTGCAGTCTTCAAATAAGTGGTCTGAAATGAGATTTTCCCATTCCTTGTAGAGGAAGAGAAAAGTCTGTCTGCTCTTCTCTGGAAAATGTGGAAAAATGAGCAATCTTTTTTATTCTGGGCATCAAGAAGCAGGCAATCACTCCTACTCACACAACCATTTATGGTGATGTTGATGATATTTGTGGACCCCCCATCTGGCAGTATATTTCCAAGTTGCCTATTGGCTTAGGGCAACCCCATGAATTTAATAGGGTTTTTAAAAGGCTAGAAATACTTGAAGGTGATTTTGCCTTCCTCTGAAATGTAGCCTTCAGCACCTAGTATTTGTTGGCAATCTTCTATTCAAGTAGTAACCAGGGCTTAGCATGGTTTACGTCCAAGATCAGATGGGGATCTGGTGCCTTTAAAGTATCTAGGTGGTTCATAAGTCTTCATATTTAACACAAATTCATGCCTGACACTTTGGACACATATTGTAAGGATGGATGGAATAAGACATTGGGAATTTAGTTCTGCCAGTTAAAAATGGAAACAAATTTCTTGAGTATTTTGTATACAAGCAATACTACTTATAAGTAATGTGGTGTGTGGGTATTAAATATAGTATAAACTGGGCAGTGTTTTTCATGTGCTAGGGGTCTTTTCCTCCCCATAGGTTTTATGAGGGTCAAGACTACCGCTTAGAAAAGGGAAAGTTTTATCACTCAGCAAGAATTCAGTTCTTTTTCTCTTTCACATTTGTCTCTGGCTAGCCTCTCCTTTGCTGTCGTTTCTCTTTCTAACCATCTACATCAGGTGCCCCTCAGAGGAATGGGGCAAGTGGAGGGAGAGGCACTATCAGACGGCGTTATCTGCTCTGCAGCCACACAGTAGCACCTCTCCGGCGGCACTCAGCAGCCATTTGAAACTGGAGAGGAGAGCCCTACCCTCTGTCAGCTTGAAAATGCTGCTGTCAGCACCCCTAGCAAAGTGCTAAAAGAGCACCGGGCGATCAGGCTGAGTAATAATTCTGCGGGTAGTTCTCTCACTCAAGCGAGCAGCAAAATTTAGAGGGCATGAGAAAAATTAAACCACATCCCCTTGAAGGTCTACTGCCATTTACGGTGACCTTAGGTTTTGTTACAGGAGGGCGACAGAAATCTACTGCTTCTCCTTCCAGAGCGTCATGCATCACTGCAGTCAATGCCTTCAGACAAATCTCCCTTCTCAAGTCTGTGCACAGAAGTTAGGACGGGTCTGCAGCCTGCTGTGGAAAAGGGCTCAAACTGCAAGGAGATATGAGCAAATCAATAAGGCCCCTATTCAGAAGTCGCATTTTGTATAGCTGCCACCTTCCTTAAAAAAACTAAGCTCATTCAGGTTTTGTTTTAACTGATAAGCATATTAAAATGGCATAGTAATGCAATATACTACTACTACTACTACTACTACTACTAATAATAATATGATATTATAATTATATATATATATATATATTACATGTAATATTACTAATAATATTACAATATAATGGTACACTACAATATGGTCATATTTATTACTGATACTGTACAATAATAACATAATATATTGTATGTACATATATCTCGTAAGCTGCTCTGAGTCCCCTTTGGGGAGAGAAGGGTGGCATACAATTGTCATAAATAAAATAGGTACTTAGATAGGAGACCAATACTAATTAACCAATACTAGGCGCTTTAGGCTATATTACAGAGGAAGGAACTGACAAAACCACCTCTGAGTATTCCTTGCTTGAGGCAACCCTAAGAAATACATGAGATTGCCAGAAGTCAACAGGCAATTTGATGGCAGATACACACAGTTGTGAGACAGAAATGACACACTCCTCTTAGAAGATGCCAATGCTGTAGCTGACATTCAAAAAGGGATATTTCTCTCTGGAAAAATATATATTTTTTATCATGTCAGGAGCAACTTGAGAAACTGCAAGTCGCTTCTGGTATGAGAGAATTGGCCATCTGCAAGGACGTTGCCCAGGGGACGCCCGGATGATTTGATGTTTTTATCATCCTTGTGGGAGGCTTCTCTCATGTCGCCGCATGAGGAGCTGGAGAGGGAGCTCATCCGCCTCTCCCCGGATTCGAACCTGCAACCTATCGGTCTTCAGTCCTGCCGGCACAGGGGTTTAACCCACTGCACCACCGGGGTCTCTCTGGAAAAATAAAATGAGAACGTCCATTAAGAGGGTGCCGTTTTTAAAAAATGTGTCTATCTATAGAGTTTATTGTTGTTGCGTGTTTCAAGTAATTTTTGATTTATAGCGCTCCCAAGGCAACCCTCTGTTCAGAAAGGATTTGCCCTTGCCTTCTTTTGAGACTGAGAGAGTATGACTTACCCAAGGTCACCCAGTGGATTTCTATGTCCAAATGAGGAGTCAGACCCTGGTCTCCCAGTGTCATAGCCTAGCTACTAAACCACTACATCAGGAGTCCTCAAACTTTTTAAGCAGAGGGTTGGTACACGGTTCCTTAGACTGTTGAGGGGAGGGCAGGCTATAATTTGAAAAAAACCCCTAATAATTCCTATGCACACTGCACATATCTTATTTGTAGTGCAAAAAGAAAAACCATGAAAAAACAATACAATATTTAAAATGAAGAACAATTTTAACCAACATAAATGTAGCAATGTTTCAGTGGTAAGTATGGACCTGCTTATGGCTAATGAGATAATTAACATTGTTGTTGTTGTTGTTGTTGTTGTGTGTGTCTTCAAGTCTTTTCAGGCTTAGGGCGACCCTAAGTCTAAAGTTTAGGACGGAGGAAGACAAATGATCTTGGGAGGGCTGGATCCAGCCTGTGGGCTTAGTTTACAGATCCTTGGTTTACACCATTTTGGCTTGTTTATACATATACAAGAACCCATCTATACATATATCCTTGGAAAAAAATCAGCGATGCAACTGGGACATTGTTCCCCAAAAGAAATAAATTACTCTGACTAATCTACAAAGAAAGCTCTAATATCTGCACATCAAAATTGTAATGAACCTTCTTATTTTCAGTGTGGCAGCTAGTGGAGTAATGATGCCTCTGAAAGGTGAATAAATACTGTCCTCTCAATCTCATATTGAAGAAGGGGCAGCTTTAGACCACATTGGAGGTAATGTAGAAGCACTGGGGAGCAAGCTTTTTGTTGCTTTTATTGAGTAATATTCAACCAGGCAGCATAAGCAAATATGGACAACTGCAATGTTAACCTCCTACTGCGGGAATGGGCAAGAGACGTGTCCATACATCAGTTAGTCTCCTGTTCCACTTTGATAACTTTGACTCCAAAGTGAGTGATTACTCAACACCAACATAAGATAATAAAAATTAAATAATGAAAAAAGGTGGGAAACTATTGTCCAAAAACAATATATAGAACAAAACATTCATTTAAAAACCCTGCCTCTTCAATCTACAGCAAGGCTTGGCCCCTGGCCACCAAATGACCTTGAATAATACAGGGGGAGAGAAAGTATCTTAGGACCTGGGGCTCTAAAACTATTTTAGAATGAGCTTTGAATAATTGTCCTACAATATGAGTTTCCTGATTAATTGCTTAAGATAAGGTCTCCTTTTCCTTGCTGGCCTCCAGTGGCTCCCTCCACTTCCCATAATCACTTGTGTGTGTCTCTCTCTCTTTTTTCCTGCACACAGGGAATGGCTGAGAGGGAGAGAGGAAAAAAAATGAGATACACAATTCCATTACTTGAGGATTAGCCAAAAGATAACCCTACGTATTCCATTACTGACCATTATTTGAGTAATTATGCAATCAAATTGAGTCAGTTTGAAAGATACCCTAATTGTTTTCCAAGCTTTGCTCAAGCTGTTGCACCCATCCACAACACAAAACTACATTCAGATTGCCCAGGAGAAATTAAAAGGCATCCCATTTTTAAGAAAGTTAATTAGATCGTTCGGGGAGCCAGGTATATAAAATAGAGAGTTAAAGATCTAGTCCAACTAAGCTTACATTCAAAATTATCCAAGATGTGTGAAGAGACCAGATGGAAATTTTTCAGACATTAACATAATAGCATATGTTTTTATTGTTTATGACACTGGGTCAACATACATCCTCAAGGAAGGAGAGAGAGAAGTATATACATCAAGCATGCTTTTTATTACCAAACAAGACCTGGTTCAAAAGAAAGGAAGTGGACAAATGGATTCTTCCCCATGTCTTTGAGAAAGCCAGAGAGCCAAAACATGATTCTGGTTTGAGTCTAGAGACCTGGTGAACTTGCAGGCAGATGGGGCAGAAGCAAAGCTCAATCACTGTCCATGCTCCACTGTATGTCGGGGAGCAATGGGACTTTGGGGAGTTGTACTCTTCACAGAAATCAGCTGAGCCACAAATATTCTCATACAAGTAAATATGGAAGACTGTGTTAGACAACTTTCATGGTATATAAGCACTACAAGAGCCAGCATGGTGTAATAGTTTGAGTGTGGACTCTGAAGACCAGGGTGTCATTCATTGCTGGATGATCCTTGGCAAATCCTACTCTGTTTCATTATTATTATTATTATTATTATTAGATGCACTTATTGACCGCCATTCTCAGCCCTTACGGGCGACTCATGGCGGTGTACAGTACACATAAAAAGACAGTTACAGAGGCCAGTATCAACAACATATGACTATACAACAAATACAAACTACATAAAAATCCGCTTCGTCTCTTAGTAGAATCATAGCCAGTCTCATTTTCCTTATACCATTCCAGTTCTCATTACCGTAATGTTGTTGCTTAGCACTTAATTAAATGCCCTCTCGAACAGCCAGGTCTTAAGGCTTTTTCGAAAGGACATGAGGGAGGGCGCCTGTCTGATGTGTGCCGGGAGAGTGTTCCACAGCCGGGGGGCCACCACCGAGAAGGCCCTCTCCCTCGTCCCCGCCAGCCGTGCCTGTGATGCAGGCGGGATCGAGAGAAGGGCCTCCCCAGACGATCTCAAGGTCCTCGTGGGCTCGTAGGCCAAGATGCGGTCAGAAAGGTATTTTGACCTTTGCCCCAAGCAAATACTGCCAAGAAAACCCAAGAAAGGGTCTTGAAGGCCCACAATACTTGGAACACAATAACAACAATAAAAGCTGCATGAGATAGTAGAACCCCCCATCCCCCAATTTTCCTAACTGGCCACTAGGCTCACCTGTCTATAGGACTGACTTCCAGATGCAGGCATCGTAATTGCTTAAAGCTTAAAGGTAAAGGTTTCGCCTTGACATTAAGTCTAGTCATGTCCGACTCTGGGGAGTGGTGCTCATCTCCATTTCTAAGCCAAAGAGCAGGCATTGTCCATAGACACCTCCAAGGTCATGTGGCCAGCATGATTGCATGGAGCAGCGTTACCTTCCCGCTGAAGAGGTACCTACTGATCTACTCACATTTGCATGTTTTCAAACTGCTAGGTTGGCAGAAGCTGGGGCTAACAGCAGGTGCTCACCCTGCTCAATGGTTTAATGTGCTGCGCCACAGGGGCTCTGGTGTATAAAGCTTATCAAAATAATAATAATAAAATTATAGCTGTTGGCTCCACCAGATATTAGTATTTGGCAGCCTCGGTAGTCAAACAGGCATGCCTTGGAAACAATCCAAGAAGCCAAAATCTCATTTTCCAATCAAATGCAGCTTCCGTAGCCAAAGTATCCCAAACTATTCCATGCAGAATTGGCCCTGAAGTGAATAAAGCTGGATTTATTTTCATCGCTGTCACCATTGTATGTATTGATTCTCAAAAGCACCTTTTAAAAAGAAATGCCTATCTGATTTGGTCTTCCCTTGTCATCTCATAAATCACATTTGTTGGCCCCCAACGTATCTTGAACAGGCCTATCCCTCCACATGCCTCCAGAACTGTTCTCATTAGTTTATTGTTTGCTTGTTAACTCCGGGATCATCAGTCCTAGATGTTATCTAGGTTGCCAACTAAAGTTTTTGTTTTAATCATGCAACTGTCTGGCTTTGAAATTATACTCTGCAACAACAACAAAAAATAGATTTATAGCCCACTCCATGTCATAAGCCTCTGGGAGGGCAAAATCTCCTTATTTAATTGATCCTCAACACATCCCTGCAAGGTAAGTTGTGATTTCCCCCATTGTACAGATGGGGAACTGAAGATTGAGATAAGGGTCTTGTGCAAAGCCACCCAGTATGCAGACGCCCAAGACTGGATTAATTAACTAATTGAAATATATATTGCCAAATCTCAATAGCAGCACTATTTTCAGAATGTTCAGTGATAGACGTGATGTTCTTTTACTCAACAATAGTGACAAATCACTTAGCAACTATGGAGAAAGTCACTTGAAATCCATTGCCCCAATCAAGAGATATACGAAGATAATATTCCAGACTGAAAAAATAATTACATATTTGTTGCATAGGGATGGGGGTGGGTAAAAATCAATCACCATTCTGTACAGTCTAATAACCAAAAGTCTTACTATTATTAAAGAATCCAAAATGTTTTTCTGAAATGTAAATTATTTCCTGGTAATATCTGGATGAAATTTTCAAATGCTTTTCCAGAGTAATTCATGGACAGCATATTACCACAGTCCACTTTGCAAGATGCTAGAACATGAATTAGTGTAAAGATGCATAATTTCTCAAAGAAAAGATGCTGAATTGGTTTAAGAAATTTAGGTATTATTCTTTGGGAATGTCTACAGAGTTTGTGAGGAGCTGCAAAATAGGTATTAGTGGTCATACTATAGGAAAAAATATTCTTGCTCACCGTCATCAGCACCTGAACATCTAACAAAGTTATCAGCCACACTGAACATCTGAAAATCCAAATGAAGAGTAAGGGGGTTGCATGATTTGAACTCAAGGTGATGGAGAATGCCAAGCTCAGAAGATCAGACACCCTGGGTCTTAGCTTGGATTAAGATGGTCAATGTCAAGCCTAGTTCATTACTGGCTTCTCCCAGAGTTTCACTGGGGCCAATGCACTGGCACCAGCTCTATTCCTGCACGAACTCTTGGACAGAGGGATGTTGCTAAGCTCTGGAATGAAGCGCTGTCTGTTTAAGGTTTCCCACTTTCAGAAGCTTGAGAAGGATGACCTGGCCTAACCTGCTGCTGGTCCAACCGACTAGTAGCTAACAGGATTTTTTTTTATCTAGATTAAAAATACAGTGATTCCTTGGTATCTTCTGGGGATTGGTTCCAGGACTCCATGCATTGTTGTTTATTCATTCAGTTGCTTCTGACTCTTCGTGACCTGATGGACCAGCCCACACTAGAGCTCCCTGTTGGCCGTTGCTACCCCCAACTCCTTCAAGGTCAAACCAGTCACTTCAAGGATAACATCCATCCATCTTGCCCTTGGTCGACCCCTCTTCCTTTTTCCTTCCATTTTCCCCAGCATCATTATCTTCTCCAAGCTTTCCTATCTTCTCATGATGTGGCCAAAGTACTTCATCTTTGCCTCTCATAACCTTCCCTCCAGTGAACAATTGGGTTTTATTTCCTGGAGTATGGACTGGTTGGATTTTCTTGCAGTCAAAGGCACTGAATTTTCCTCCAAAACCACAGTTCAAAAACATCTATCTTCCTTCGCTCAGCCTTCCCTATGGTCCAGCTCTCGAATCTATAGGTTACTATGGGGAATACCATTGCTTTAACTATGTGGACCTTAGTTGTCAGATGTCTCTACTCTTCATTATTTTATAGAGATTGGCCATTGCTCTTCTCCCAAGAAGTAAACACCTTCTGATTTCCTAGCTGCAGTCTGCATCTGCAGCAATCTTCTCACCTAGAAATACAAAGTCTGTCACTGCCTCCACATTTCCTCCCTCTATTTGCCGGTTATGAATCAGTCTGGCTGCCATAATATTGGGGTTTTTTTATGCTTAACTGCAACCCAGCTTTTGCACTTTCTTTTTTCCCCTTGGTTATAAGTCTCCTCAGCTCCTCCTCACTTTCAGCCATCAAAGTGGTATCATCTGTGTATCTAAGGTTGTTAATGTTTCTTCCAGCAATTTTAACTCCAGCCTTGGATTCATCAAGCCCCACATGTCACATATGTTCTACATACAAGTTGAATAGGTTAGGTGAGAGTATACAGCCCTGTCATACTCCTTTCCCAATCTTGAACCGTGTTTTGTTCCGTGGTCTGTTCTTACCATTGTTATTTGGTCATTATACAGATTCCTCAAGAGACAGACAAGGTGACTTGGTATCCCCATACCACCAAGAACTTGCCACAATTCATTATGATTCCCATGTAGATACCAATATTCACAGATGCTCAAGTCCATTTATATACAATGGCATGATAAAATGGTTTCGCTTATATAAAATGACAAAATGAAGGTTTACTTTTTGGACTTCTTTCAAAAATTCAAGTCATGAATGGTTAAATCAAGGGATAAGGAGGGCTGATTAGATATTTGGCTATCAAAACTCTTTTTTTTTTTTTTTTTACAGTTGACCAACAAATGTTTGGAGTTTCCATAGTATTGCTATGACCTGAAAATGTATGAGAGAGAACTAGGTGTTTATGTATTCATATTCCAGTTCAGATCTTGAGATTTTACGTAGTTATTTCATCCAGATATTCCACAGTAGTGTAAAGTAACTTCCAGTGTTCTCCAATGTCAGTGTTCTCCCCAACGTGGCCCTTTCTACCTCAAAATTGTGTTTGATGAAAGGACACCATTGTGCTCTCTAGGATAAATGGAATATTTTCCCCCTGGTTACATCTGGTTTTGAAAAGGGGAACTTTTGACAAGCACGTTTTGGTGGTACTTGAGACTGTACCATGTCCCCTAAAGCAGTGTATTCAAAAGTGGTGGTACCAGATCCCAAGCCATTTTGGTTATTGGTTTCTGCAAGTATCTAGGAAAGAGAACAAACAAATGTAGACAATTGTAGCCAGGGCCCACTAGGGAAAAAATGCCAGTCCCACAGAGTAGGCTGGAGATGGTTGTGAGGGCCCAAGGATGATTTTTATGAAACAAGGCTGGGTGGTGAGATCAGGGGGAAGCTTCTGTTTCACCTCTAGACCTCTAAAAGTCTTCCAATCTGCTGTAAATATATACCTTCAACAATAAGTTTGCTTAGGCTCCAAGTCTCATCTTCATGCCTCAAGCATGTATGTTTCTGCACATGAGGCAAGCTGTAACCAACTTATCCTTCTAAGAACTATACCACCCGACACAAGAAAGATTGCCTGGAGGCCTCCCAAACCTTCAGGCAGGTTGCCAATAGAAGAGCACTGAAAAATTCCTACATGAGTTTTGGGTCCCAGCCCAGTCCATAACTTTAATGTGCCTTGGAAAATTATATTAGGAATCAACAAAACCACAATATACAGTCAAATATTACAAACATTACAAATTGTCTATTGAACCTTTCTGTAAGGTGAACAACAGTTAATCTACAAATTTGGTGGTTTGGGAAATGGGTTGGGTTTTTAAAAAATCTTTTTCTTCTGCATCCTTCTTGGATTTACTAAAGGGCTGTTGGGGGAAGGGAAGAGAGATTTATGGCATGGAGCATGAACTGTGGATATTCTCATGATTCGGTTAGAATGAAGAGTGAATCTTCTCAGCCGTAGCTGGGCAACTTCTTCCAAGTTAGGATTAAAGCCACTGCTTGGGAAGCTTCCCTTTTAATGGATAAGAGTGTGCTGCAAAGGATGCTCAGCCAAACTCTGCCACCGCTTTACAATTTGCTGATGAGCAGGGCTCGAAATTGGGTGGGGATGGTAGGGGGAGATTATCCTTTTGCTGCAGCTTGCCATGTTGAAGAACAACCCAACCTATTAATCTAGTTACATGCCAAACAGTAAGCAGCAGTTCGATCAAATCCTATTAGCAACAATATGCCTTTGCCCACTTCCCCTTGACCTCCACCCCACATGATTGGTCTGGGATGTGACAGGAAAGAAACACAAGTTCAACGAGCAAATCGTAATCTTAACCGTTTTCTGAAGCAGACTGTGTTCTTCACTTGCTGGGCAGCTATGCTGGAAGTTGTCCAGTTCAAGTCCCTTCACAAGGAAGACCCATGAGAGAGGGCCTTCTTTCTGCACCAATCCTGTGTGCTTCAGAATACCCCAATCAGATCTTGGAAAAGTAACTTTTTAAAAATTATAACTCTCATAATTTCCAAGCCCTTGCAGGTTTGGGGATTCTGGGAGCTGTAATCCAAAAATGACTGCATTTATTGTAAACTATATTGTATTTAATGTGCTGTCAAAGGCTTTCATGGCTGGAATCACTGTATTGTGTGTCTTTTGATATATTGCATTTGTTCTGAAGTGAAAGTCAGATTGAGCTACATTTCTGGAAGAAAGGCAGGATATATATTAATAGTTCTCTAAAATATTTCCCCAAATCTCTGGTTCTGCTCTGTGATATAACTTTAAACAGGGGCTTGTTTATTCTCTAACGATAAGCTTTTACATGCCTAGAAATGGAAGTAACTGAAAAATTCACATTAGACACATGCATTTTATGCTCTGGCAGTAATGTCAGTCACTAACTAGTATCATCATATAAGGTTAATGAAAACTCTGTATGCAAATAGATATTGTGTGTGTGTATGTACATATACTACAAAAATACCAATAGAAAACCTTGATTTAGCCATTTTATATAGCTGCAACTTAAATATCCATTGAGTTTGGTTCCATATAGCCTTGGAGATACCAAAATCCCTGGATACTCACATACCATTATATACAATGGTGTAGTAAAACCAAATGAATATCTAGGACCCACGGTAGCTGAGAAGTTACAGCCATATTTATCATCCTCTGAGGATGCTTGCCATAGATGCAGGCGAAACGTCAGGAGAAATGCCTCTAGAACATGGCTCTATAGCCCGAAAAAACCCACAAGAACCTCATATTTATCAGGTTTAGCTGTTTTCTCTCCCATGTGACAGAGTGATTTAGAGATGAACTTTGTTTATGTCTGTATGTACACAATGTGATATGACTATACAGTAAATAAAAATATGATGACTCACCAATTTGTCACTGAAATTGGTGATTCACAGTAACTTGTCTTATTTTGGCATTTTTATACGAAATATATTTGTAGAAGCTCTGAAATACACGAAATGCTTTTATACTTCAGTCAGACTGTTTATTTTTTATATCAAGTACTTTAAAACTAGATATACAAGTTAGTGGTCACCTTTTTGTTAATGTAGTTCTTTACTAACTTAGTAGTTTGAAAGTTAACAAAAAGGCTACACCATTTCAAAACTGGCTTTATTGAGTGTAGGAGCCTCCATTGGCACAGCAGGACTGCTGACCGACAGGTCAGTGGTTCAAATCTGGGGAGCGGGGTGAGCTCTTGTCTGTCAGCTCCAGCTTCTCATGAGGGGACATGAGAGAAGCTTCCCACAGGATAGTAAAACATCTGGGTGTCCCCTGGGCAATATCCTTGCAGACAGCCAATTCTCTTACACCAGAAGCGACTTGCAGTTTCTCAAGTCGCTCCTGACACAGAAAAAAAATTACTGTTCCTTGCCTCTATCTGCATATTATCCAACATGGTTTATACGATCCACCTAGGGCCCTAAGATCATCTGAGGAGACCCTGCTCATTGTCCCCCCATTGTCACAATCACGTCTGGCGGGGACAAGGGACAGGGCCTTTTCTGTGGTGGCCCCCCAGCTATGGAACTTCCTCCTGAGTGAAATTAGATCTGCTGCATCCCTCTTGACCTTCTGGAAACAAGTAAAATCCTGGCTATGGGATCAGGCCTTTGGAGAATAGGCTGGCCTACTGACGTGTTGACTTATTTAGAACTGATGGACTGCCCTTGGATAATGATTTAAATCAGTGACCGCTGACTATTTGTTGTCTGTTTTTCTATTGTTTTTCTATTGTTTATACGGTTTTATACTGTTTATAATGTTTTATATTGTTGCTATTATTACATTGCTGTTAATTGTATATTTATGTTTTGATGTGGGTGCCATGGGGTGCCACTTTGTTAGCCGTCCTGAGTCCCTCTGTGGAGTTTGAGAAAGGATGGGATATAAAAGCCCTAAATAATAATAATTGCTGTTAATTGTATATTTATCTTGTTGTTATTATTATTATTATTATTTGATTATTATTATTATTAAACTTTATTTGGACCCCGCTAGCATCTCCCGAAGGACTCGATGTGGCTTACAAAGGTCGAGGCCTCAACATAACAACAACATAAAACAATACAACTCAAAGCAAATCAAAAACATAAAGCAATATCAACAAAACATTACATCATAAACACAGTAAAACCAAGGCCAGGCCAAGTAGTGGGTACAGATTAAAAAGTGCTGGGTGTGATAGGCGGCACATTGGATTTCAGGGCATGTGCAATGTGCAGATGATCTTAAAACTCTAATAAAGTGCTTCTGGGACATAGTGCTGAAGTTTCCTAATCCGGGAAGGCACATCGGAACAGCCAGGTCTTCAAGCTCTTCCTAAAGCCTGCCAACGTGGGTGTTAATCTGATGTCTTTGGGGAAGGTGTTCCAAAGTCGGGGGACAACCATAGAAAAGGCCCTGTTTTGATGTGGGCGCCATGGGGTGCCACTTTGTTAGCTGTCCCGAGTCTCTCTGTGGAGGTTGAGAAAAGACGGGATATAAAAGCCCTAAATAATAATAATAATAAGAAGAAGAACAACAACAACAACAACAAATAAACACTGCCATCTTTCTATCCCAAAAATGATGAAAAAGGAACCTGAAATTACACATCCTGAAATAAAGCACAGATCTGAGATCAAAAGAATTTCCCCCTAAGGCACACTGCCTCTGGTTTCTTGGAAACCATGCACTGACTCCTTCCATTTGCTCTGGTAGTAAAAGGGTATATAGCCCATTCCGAAATGCTCACCCTCCTGTTGCTGGGGCTTAGATGAAGTGCTTCCACAGAAAGGTGTTCTACAGACTTTGGCACTTCTTTGGTGGAAGTTTTAACAGCCGTAATATTCTGCTCCTGTCCTTTCTCCCCTTTCTGAAGATTAGGGTGGAAAGAAGGGAGAATTATCTCCAGAGAACTATAAAAGATAGAATTGATTTTTGGTAAGAAGTCTGTAGAAGTTCTTAATACTACCTTATCTTTACTCCTCCACTGACTAAGCCCCTATCTCCGGCACTATCCTTCCCAATGTTATCTATCAGAAAAGTAGCTTTTGAGGATGGGAAATAACATTAAGTTCTTCATTGGCTCAAATATGGCTTTGTCCAAACTTGTAATGCCGACTTCAGGTTTCACATTGGGAAGGCTTCCGGCGAGTTTGATGGATTCGACATTTTTGCCGCTGGGAAGGGAAAAAAGTCACGAGGCTTTGACTGAACTTTTTTCCATGTTGCTCAAAGATACACGGAGCAGTGATGTGCCAATGCAGAAAATAAGCCACATGCAAGAGCTAATAAGGCCTGGCTTCCAATATCCTGTCAGTCGAAATGCTCACTGGGTAACCTTAGCAGATAACTTTTGTTCAGCCTAACCTACTTCACAAGGTGGTTGTGAGGATCAAAGTGAAATGGGAATCCCCATGTTATGCTGACTTGAGTTTCTAGGCGGAAGAGAGGTGTATAAACTTGATAAATATGTAATGTTTTAAGAAAGCCTCACAGAGGCCGATAGCTGTTTAAAGGAACGCCAGAGCTGCACAGAAATCGTTCACTCGACACATCTAAATTCCCAATGTCAAACTGTTTAAATTTCAGTAGACTGCAAGGCCCTGGTTTGAAAGGTCTTGCTTTTACAGCATATCTATTGAAATGTGTATCGGCATCTGAAAGCCATTGTCTTCTTTGCCAGGCTGAGGTTATGCATATGAATAACAGCTTCCTTTTTATTTTCTGAATTACCTTGGCAACTAGCATAGGGAATATATGTGGAGGAGAAAAAATGAAGAGACTCCTCAATAAGGAACTCGCAGCTGCTGCCGAGCCGACTGGAGGGGGGAGTAGGGAGAAGGGGGCGAGAGAAAGGAACTTTTTTGTTCATCTGCTGCGGCAAAATACTTCTGTCCTGAGGACTTCCACAATTTCTGCTATCTGATGGAATTCTTAAACTGAGACTTCATTCCCCGGTGGACTGACTCACAGCTCACGGTCCGTTCTGGTGCTCAATGAGCTCTTGTATTATGTTTAACAGAGAAATATGATTTTCTGGCCAGCTTGAAAACTGACACTTCTCCCCACTGCAGAGATTTTCACCCTATTCTGGCCAGTTTAAATACAGCACAGTTACTTTCCCTGATATCACTAATATGTCCTTCCCCAGAAATGCAAACATTTACTGGACACAGTCCAGCACAGATTTGGGGACGGCAAACCTCAAGACTGCTTATTCTGGAACCGAGCCATGAAGTCCACGGGGTAAACTCTGGCGAAAGTCAGCTGAGGATCCAGCCCAGATCTCCAGCCCCGAGGTTTCCGCGGCTCATCTCTTTCCCCAGGAAACGACATTAAATGAGAAAGTGATAAACTTCAAAATGCTTCCTTTCCTGAAACTGAGTCGCATGAATGAATCCTATACTTCAACGCATTTCATTTTCACAAATCTGTTATTAGGCGCCCACTCACAGTTCAAACTCTGACTTGCCCTTCAGAACTGGCCAAGTTTCTGTCTCCAAAGTCTACTCCTTTCCTCATGTTTTCCGCTGTGCATGTTTTATTAAGCATCCTTTAAGACATAGTAAAACATTAAGGAGGGCCATCTCTCTGTCCAGTCACTATTTCAAAGTCTGCCTCATTTTCTGTCCATATGCTGAACACATATTTCCAGGAAAACTACATGATAGATTTGCCTTTGGAGTGCCATAGGTTGGAAATGGTACAGAAACAAATACTAAAATATCAGAAACCTAGCAATATTGACATTTGCTGAAAGGTTTTCAGATGAGGCCCAGTGTCAAGGGAGAATGCTATTTGTGGTATTTACCAAAGTCACTTGATAACTTTCTTAAAGCCCTCTATATTTAATGGGTAACACTTGGACTTTACACCAAAAGATCCCTCTACTATTTACATTTATTCAGAAAACTTCCAAAAATGTTTTGTGAATTATCAGAATCCATAAAATTCTAACCATACCATGCCATACCATGCTTGCTGGCCTATCCCGGGATGCTTAACAAGTACCTGAAAAATCTTATTGTTGTCACATATACAATTGTTTGTTACATTTTTACTGTAAGCCACCATGAGAGGCCTTACACTAACATTTAGTGCCTAAATAAATGAAGCATTTCAGTACACATCCAACTACACAAAAAGCAGAATATCAGCCTTCTGTCCAGGGGTAAGCAACATCTTGCAAACGCAAAATTCTCAATCTTCCAAAAGGTAGGCAACCCCTTCCGTTTACTGCCAGTAATTCTATCGGATTGTGATACTTAAAAGATCCAGGGTCCCATTTTTCCCTTCCCTATAATCTTATCTGTTTTCTTTTAAATACACTTCACTGTGTTACAGTGAGAGGAACTGTTCTAAGCAGTTTGTATTTAAAAAAGAGGGTTTTTTAAAATTCGATCCCATTCTATATCACCATACAACATAAACAACATAAAACATGCAAACCCTGAAAACAAAAATATTTTTAAAGGGTAATAACATTAAAAAGAGCAACAAACGATGAACAGATAGCGGACGGCGGGGATCGGAGGGAATAAGAAGATCAGATAATGCAGAAGAGTAGGAGGACAACTGGAGATGTGGAGAATATAAAGTAGGCCGGATTGAAGTAAAGGAGAAGGAAGAAAACCTAAAACCATGTACGTGTAGACTTGAAATTCATGAGTCTCCGAAGGCTGTACTAAAAAGTCACACTTTAGCTTGACCCAATAAAGAAATCAATGTTGTAGCCAGTTGGGTTTCCAAGAAGAGGATAGTCTAGAATTGGGGTGCCTCAGTCAAGAAGACCTTTGTCCTTGTCCTATCACTTCATATTGTTTCTACTAGTGGGACACAGAGGAGGTCCCCTCTTATTAGCCTTTATCCCTTCTACCACTACTTTCTCACACAATACGAGTTGATTAGAGCAAATTGCATTGGATAGATTGTATCAGCCCTGGTTCCTTAGATGTTTATTTGTTTGTTTGTTTGTTTATTTATTTATCCACCATATTTATACCCCACCCTTCTCAACCCAAAGGGAACTCTGAGCAGTTTACAACTGGAAGCAATTCGATGTCACACAGACATACAGGCAAATAAAATAAACATATATAATAAAGCCAAAAAATTAAAAACATCTAAACTCAATATGGGTATCATGACTGTTTTATGGGCAAGCAGATAAAGACTGGTACTTGGCATATGTCTGTATCTCAAAACCTTGTGCAGAGAGGCGGAAACTAGTGCCAATTTTGGAATCAGCAGGTCAAATATGCCCAGAAACAGCACTAACACCTGAAGCAGCAAAATGTGTGTTGCCCAGGGTTGTTGCTGTTGCAAGCTGTTTTGAGTCTAATTACTGCAGGAAAGGGATATAAATGAATAAAACAGTGATGTTTGCTTGATGATGATGGTGATATCAGATATCCACTAGGCTTGGGCAATCCATGGTTCTAAATGGTTCTAAAGTACTTACAAAACTAAAGTTCTGGTGGTGAAAATTTCAGAACTCTAACAAAACTTTCAAAATTTAATTATTATTTCATTATTGGTGATTTTAATGACAGAACCAATTAGGAACTGCCATTTATTATGAAATTTTGAGAGTTTTGTTAGAGTTCTGAAATTTTCACTACCAGAACTTTAATTTTGTAAGTACTTTAGAACCATTTAGAACCATGGATTGCCCAAACCTAATATCCACTCATCCAATTACATGTGTACAAATGATCAGGATGGGACAAAAGCTGGTATTTTCCTCTCTTTTTGAAGCTGACAGTATGCATTGCACAGTATGGGGCAAAGACTAGAAAAATACATATGAGAAAGAAACCATTGTGTACTTATTTCTAAGGAAACTTCCCAAAATGTTTTAGATTTTTGCTATACAGATTTTAAAATATGTGTGTGTGTGTGTGTGTGTGTGTGTGTCTTTTAACAATGGAGAAAGCCTCTAGTCACCCTACTTTTTATAGTCACTGGCAACGAGAATCGTCGAACTAAGTTTCAATGACCCAAGTCTGAATGTTTCTCTGAAGTCAATGGAGCTGAAACTTATATATGGGAGAGTGGATTAAGGTGTCAGAAAACAGTTCAAATAAAGCGAACCAAAAAAAAAAAAAAAAAAGAGGGTAGAAAAAGGATGCTTGGAATTGATTTTTCTAACGAGGCATTTACAGGCACTCCAAACATGATCTCCACTTAAAACATAAAATAGTCATTGTGCTGATTCGCTACAGTACGGCTCAGTAAAGGATTTGATTCCACATTATCTGAAACTAGGCAGTTATCCGAAGTCTCATCTTCGTAATGGAATGGAATGTACAAAAGCAGAGCATTCAATTTAACACACAATATATTATCTATACAAATTGGTCCTCATTCAACAGACAAACTTAAAAACCAAATTACACCCGCCTACCAATTTGTTACATTCCAGGCTAGGGGAAAAAAACACCATGCACTACGATTAATACCTACTAACTTACAAACCTCTTTCACACTTTTCTTTTTTTGTCCCAAATAAATAACCACATTTATATAAGAATCACGATAATAAGAGGTTCAGCTAGACATTTATTAGCCAAACGTGATACATTTACCTCAATTCACTTCTGATATGATAAATAAATGTGAATGTATCTTTTTTTTAGAATTTCAAGGAAGTACATCTTTTTGTACACAAGAAAATATCAGAAGCATGAAATAAACCAGTGCATGCCATTTGGACATGAACTTCCAAGGATTTTTTAAAAAATGATGTTCATTCCACCCACAGGTAGAAAAAAGCCCAGTTCCTGTCCCTTTGCAACATCACACATTTATTTATTGATTTACTGCATTTCTATACCGTTTTTCTCACTCCTCAAAGCGTGTCCAACGTAATAATGGCAAAAATTCAATGCCAAACATACTTGTGAAAACCAACTATAATATCTAAATGATAACATATTACTATGAATTAAAACCACATTAAAACAAAAAATAAACAAAACATTTAGACATTAAGACATAGAATTAAAACATCTTCGTAGAAACATTAAAATCCCATAGTTCAAAATCATTATCCGAAACCATTCCAATTGTCAATTGCACATATTCCCTATTCATTTCTTGCACTGCATTACTTTACTAACCATTAGTAAAGTAATGCAGTGCAGTCCCAAGGCCACGTCTTTGCTTTTTTACTGAAGACCAAGAGAGAGGGTGCTGATCTAATTTCCCTGGGGAAGGAGTTCCAAAGCTGAGGGGCCACCACTGAGAAGGCCCTGTCTCTTGTCCCCACCATTCACACCTGCGAAGGAGGTGGGGCTGAGAGAAGGGCCTCCCCAAAAGATCTTAACCTCTGTGATGATTCAAAGAGGGAGATATGTTCAGACAGAAGCCAGAACCAGTTAGGGCGATGGTTCTAAACCTGTGGGTCCTCAGATGTTGTAGCCTTCAACTCCCAGAAATCCTAACAGCTGGTAAACTGGCTGGGATTTCTGAGAGTCGTGAGCCAAAACACCTGGGAATCCACATGTTGAGAACCACTGGTTTAGGGCTTTATAGGCTAAAGCTAGCACTTTGAATTGTGGTCCGTAGCAGCCAGTGGAGCTGACATAACAGGTAGGGGGGTTGTATGTTCCCTGTACACAGCTCTAGTAAGGATTCTGGCTACCACTCGTTGGACCACTTGAAGCTTCCAAACAGTCTTCAAAAGCAACCCCACATAGAGCGCATTGCAGTAGTCTATTCAGAATATAACAAAATCATTGACCGTCATGGCCAACTCTTGCTTCCCAAGATATGGGTGCAACTAACGCACAAGTTTTAATTGTGCAAAAGCTCTCCTGGCCACCTTTTCAATGGATTTCCATTTCAAAACCACAATTGACTGTGCTCAGGATGCGCCATTCTTAGATCAGCAAAGAACTAATTTTATACTTTGTAAGGAAAGAGAAATTTTAGGTCCATCCTCAGTCATGCAGCTCCAACACAACTTTACACCATATTTGAAAACTTCTTGGCACTGTATATAATATTTTTGCAAGCAGGACAGAGATAATTTTAACAGAGACACATCCTGACATCTACCCAAGGCAAGGCAGTCAGTTTGTGTGATCTTTTCTTCCTCCTCCCCCCCTTTTTGTGCAGGAATTTCTTTGAATTTTTGTTCAGAAGCTGAGAGGGTGAGACTTGTCCAAGGCCATGCCATGGGTTTCCACGGCCAAGTGGCAATCAAAACCTAGTCTCCTACAGTTCTAGTTCAACGCCGAAACAACGACATCATGCTGGCTCCTCAGTAAAGAGCAAGTTTAGCAAATATTTCTTCATCATTTCCATGAGGCCCAACATGATGTTTCAAAGTGGAGGCACAACTAAAGGTATTTATGATACTGACATCCATGTAATATTAAACAAAGAACCAGTATGTCCTTTTTTAAAAAAGTCAATTACCACAAGTATGAACGTCAAATGTGTGATTAAGCACCTGGGATTTTTCATCAGACAATTTTTAAAAAGAGGGGATTTCTTTCGCTGGAACTCCTTAAAGTAATGTGAATTTAGCAGGTAGACAGCAGTTGAACTGTATGTTTTAATCAATTTTTGAAATGAGTGTATTTTGAGAACAATAATCTGGAAACCCACTAAGCTTCAAGGCCAATTTCAGGTTGTTGGTGTTTTTTAAGCCTAAAGTTTCAGCATTTACAACAATTATACTTCAGTCTTAATGCAGAGAATCTTCAGTATGTCTTCTAATAGCTTAACAATCATACTCTATGAGAAGACACTTATCAGATCTAGTCTGAAGGAAGGTGTGTTTTCTTTATTATTGAGGTTTTCACATACACAACCGTCTTATTTTCAAGTGAGAACTGAACAGAATATAATCTAGTGCTTCCTGCTGTAAGAAATAATTGAAACCCTTATGAACTCCAGTTCCAAAATAACTCCAGAGATGGAAATCTGTGCAATAAATGGACTCCATTCAGAAGAGAGTTTACATGTGTTTCGGGATACTCCCTTTGATTTGGCCATTGGAAACCTCCACAGGTGCCAGACTTAAAAAAAAAAAAATCAAGGTTGCTAAATTTATAACAGTCATATACTAATGGGATTTTTTAAAAAATAAATTACTTTGAACAGAAGTATTCAATTGTTTCAGGACTCTAATTATAACACAGAGATTATCATGTTCAATTGTTTTGCTTATTTGGTTTTGACAAGGATAAAACCAAATGGCCATAAGGTCCTGATTCAGAATGGAAACAGCCCTTTTGAAAGTAGACAGGATAGAAAAACAATAACAATAAACAGGGTGGGAGCTCTAACCTGGATGAAGAGTATACTGGGCACTGAAGGTTGGTGAAGCCCAGTCTCTAACATAGCAGGTAAATTAAGCAGGCTTGTTTAAACATCTAACTAATATCATATATAGTTTGGATCTCACAAAAATAGTATCTTCCAATCGGTCCTCTGCAATGTTTGAATTTAGCATCAGGAATGCAAAGATTATGGTGAATTGTGACTACAGAAAAGACTTTTTCAGCTTGTGGAGCTCCCTTTCCAGAGATGTTTGCACGCTGCCAAATCTGATGTCTTTCTGGTGTCAAAGAACTATTTATTTTCTTAGGACTTTTAACACACTATTGAAAGTAGTCTGAACTGCTGGTTTGATTGGCTCTAGTGGGTTTTTTTAACTGCTGCACTATGTCTTCACAGATGGTTGAGTATTTACTGTGTGCATGGTATCAGGTTTATGTTTCTGATACCCAGTTTGAGAATTTCTGCTGGAAAGTGACATACACATTTACTGAATAACTAGCATATGTGCCCAGCATTGGCTAGGTTTGCATTATTATCTCCAAGGTCTGGTTAGGCTGCAATTTTCACCATCCTCTATTAATCCTCTTCCCCCTCAGCCTCACCAGTACTTTTTGTTGGGTCTCAAAATGTAAGTGTTTGGTTCAGATCCATCAAGCCATCAAGCCACCAGGATTGTGGCGCAGCTGGCTGAGTGTCAGCTGCATTAAGATCACTCTGACCAAAAGGTCATGAGTTCGAAGGCAGCCCGGGTTGGAGTGGGTTTCCAACCAATTGTGTGTAGCCTGTTGTCGACCTTTGCAACCCGAATGACAGTTGCATCTGTCAAGTAGGAAAATTAGGAACCACCTTAAAAAGTGTGGGGAGGCTAAATTAACTGATTTATGAGGCCATAAAGAAGACTCCAGCAAAGCATTCCAGCGGGGAAGCACGTGGGGAATGCAGAAGTGCTTCGTCAGCGTCGCAGATGGACGATGAAAGCGACAGCTCCCCTGGCGGCCAGAAAAAGTTAAATAGCCTCTGTGTATGTCTGTATATGTTTGCATGTCAAAAATTGGCATTGAATGTTTGCCATATATGTGTACACTGTAATCCGTCCCGAGTCCCTTGCAGGGTGAGAAGGGCAGAATATAAAAGATGTAAGTAAGTAAGTAAGTAAGTAAATATTGTGGTATATACAAAGATACATACACACTTTGACTTTTAAACATGTAATATAGAAAAATCCACAGAATATTCCAAAAACCCATGCAGGATGCTAAAAATTTGCTGTTTATCACTTAATTGATTGCTTATATCAGTAGTTCTCAATCTGTGGGTCCCCAGGTGTTTTGGCCTGCAACTCCCAGAAATCCCAGCCAGTTTACCAGCTGTTAGGATTTCTGGGAGTTGAAGCCCAAAACATCTGGGGACACACAGGATGAGAACCAGCTTTCAGCATCATTGTATTCTTAATACAACCTCATGTTACTGTAATAGCTAGTTGACTTATTCATGTGAAAGAGGGCATATTGTAGCCAGAGTGCTCCACTGTGTTTCCACTGTGACAAACAGAAAAACGTCGGTGCTGTGGCACATACATGAATGCACTTTCATCTGAGAGGGCACAGAGTATATTATGGAGGCACTGGCTGTCTTTCAAAGGAAACCACAGAAAAATTAGTTTTGGTGGGGGAAAAAGTTCACACTGGTTTCAATCTTGAATGGCACAACTTTTTGTTAAAGAAGCCAGCTTGACAGTTATTTTGCTCACTTCTATAGTTCTGGTTTTTTTTTTAAGAAGGAATATCAAATCCAAGACACCTGGGATTCTGTCTAAAGCATCCATATGGAAGCTCCAGCTGGAGTTTTCCAGCCAGCAGATGAAAAGGTCCAGAGGGAAAATGGCGCCGGAAGACCAACAAGCCCCGTGTTTCATGGCTTGATTGTGTCCTCATGAATGCGTTTTTCCTTACAGGAAGTGAATGTGGATTGGCACAGGGTTGCTATCAAGAATGTATTTTCAGCTGAAACTAGAGCCTTTTCGTATGCGGTTCGGCCACTATAAGGGACTTGTAGTAAGTGTTCTGAGGAATTCCTCAGGTGGGTGTTCATTCAGTGAAAGTTCCTCTGTGCCTACGCAGAATCTGGATGACTGGGCCATCATCTTTACCATGTGGTGCATAGTTTTTTCCGTTACCTCCCTCCCAGCCACACTCTTTCTACTCCAAAGAATGCCTTCAGCAGAAAGATACATATGTTTGAAAGCATGTGCCATCTACAAAAATATTTAACATAATTAGCACAGCCCTGATTGTTGTCACCAAAATCTAGAGCAAAAGAAAAAAGAAAAAAAAAGAGAGAGAGGCAGAGTTGGGGAACAGGAGTCACAAATCAAAAGATTCAAAATAACCATACCACTTGCAGTCACATATATTGTTGCAAAAATCAGATGCAACAAGTAACATTTATTGGGAATTTGAATAGTTATATTTTTTTAAAGTTTTACAGAATGATCTAGACAACAAACAGAAAGCTTACATGCAACCACGATGCTGATACATCATGGTGGAACTGATTTGAAATCTGCAGACTTTTACACATCTATGAACAAGAATATAATTATCCTTTATTTTCATGATCTCCTTCCTCATATTCTGAAGTCATTATTAATTAATTAATTAATTTACAGCATTTTTACTCCATCCTTCTCAACCCCCGAGGCAGCAATTCGATGCCACAATAACAAAAAACCAGTATAACACATAAATACATAAAAAGTTAAAAACAATAACACTTAGTTATATCATCACACAATCACATATCCTTTTCTAAATTATCGTAACAGTCATCAAGATCAGTTCCATGTTCAAAGTGCTGCTACACCCACTAGCCAAAGGCCTGGTTCCATAACCACGATTTTAGCTTTTTCCTGAAGGAAAGGAGGGAGAACGCCAATCTAATTTCTCTGCGGAGTGAATTCCACAAGCGGGGGGTCACCACCGAGAAGGCCCTGTCCCTTGTCCCCACCAGACATGTTTGTGAAACCGGTGGGACCGAGAGCAGGGCCTCCCCAGCAGATCTTAGACTACGAGGTGAAACATAGAGGGAGACACGTTCGGATAAGTAAGTTGGGCCGGAACCGATCAAGGGCACAGAGCAATGACAATGCACATACACATATTGTTAATAATACACATATTTTTGAGGCCCTAAACAGTTCTGGCCCAGTTTATCTGTCCAAATGCATCTCCCTCTATGAAGCACCTGGAGTTTTAAGAGGCCCTGCAGTCGGTCCCACCTCCCTTGCAGGCATGATTGGCGGAGATGAGAGACAAGGCCTTCTCAGTGGTGGCCCCTTGGCTGTGGAACTCCCTCCCCAGGGGTATTAGATCAACTCCCTCTCTCCTGACCTTCCTCAACAGAGTGAAAACATGGCATTGTGACCAAGCCTTTAGAGAACTTGTGCAATAGATAGACAATGTGCAATGACCATTGGAACGGCCTGGATTACACTCGTAGATTACGTGTTAAACTCTGAATGTATTGTTTTAAATGTTTTCATTATTTTTAATGTACTTTTAAATTCTATTTTAATATTTGTTTAAATGTACATTGTGTTTTAAGGCATTGAATCATTGCCTGTATGTAAAGCCGCCTTGAGTTCCCTCCGAGGTGAGAAAGGTGGGGTAGATATGTCGTAAAAAAATAAATAATATCGTCAGGACATACAGTAAGCAAGTTAAAGTAGATGTTGCAGAGAGGAGAACAGGATACAGGGCTCAATTTTTGGGAGTAGCATCGGGACCCTATGTCACATTAACCAGAAGGCTTGGTTGTATATTCTATTTGAAGAAACATTAGCCGCTCCCTGGACACATTTTGTATTTTTTTAAAGTGTCTAAGAACAACAAGATACCCAAGACATTCTCAGTATAGAATTGACAGTGTTTCACCTATATGTTAGAAACAGAGCTACCGTATATACTCGAGTATAAGCCGACCCCAATATAAGCCGAGGCAACCCATTTTACCACAAAAAAATGGGAAAACGTATTGACTGAAGTATAACCCAGTGGTGGGAAATAAAGAAGCTACTGGTACATTTCAAAATAAAAATAGATACCCATAAAATTACATTAATTGAGGCATCAGCAGGCTAAATGTTTTTGAATATTTACATAAAACTGTAATTTAAGATAAGACTGCCCAGCTCTGATTAAACTATTATTCTAACCTTCTTCAATGTCAATGTGTTTACATATCCTTCCAGTAATAATAGAGGAAAATAATAGAAATGTAATAAAAAGTAATAATAAGGTAATGAGTGTAATAACAGCAACAATAATAAAGTAAAATAATAATAATAATAATAATAATAATAATAATCATCATCATCATCATCATCAGCAGCAGCAGCAGCATCGAACTGCAAAGACTCTGGCACAAGCCAGTCAAGATGGTTCCAGTGGTGATTGGCAAACTGGGTGCAGTGCCTCAAGACCATGGCCTGCACTTAAACACAACTGGTGCTGACAAAATTACCATCTGACAGCTGCAGAAGGTCACCCTACTGGGATCTGCACATATTTGGGAAGTGTCCGTTGTGTGATCCAGCCAGCAGAATAACCTTGTTTGCTGTGTGTTTCAAATAATAATAATAATAACAACAACAACAACAACAACAACAACAACAACAACAACAACAACAACAACAGAGTAAAATAATAAATAGCCTTGACTCGAGTATAAGCCGAGGGGGACTTTTTCAGCCTAAAAAAGAGCTGAAAAATTAGGCTTATACTCGAGTATATACAGTATATTTCATTTTGACGAAGAATCCTACACTTTTTAAAAAAACACAACCATGTTCAGCCTTCAGCTACTTTTGGTTTGTTTGTTTCTCCTACATTTGGGGGCCAAGACAGAAGCAACTGTAAGTATTAAATCCTCTTCTAAGACATTAACCAATTTTCACCTGAAGTCAAAGAATGTGCTCTAGAGAAAAGTTTTGTCTTGCTTGGCGCCAGCCTCAAAAAAGTAAACAAAAAGGCAGCATGTTCCAACAACGGAGCCAAGGACCCACTTCTGCCTGACAGCGCACAGCTGGGGAATGCATTTGCCACTCGCTGTATGGGGCGCAGAGTGGTCGGCTGGCATGACTGTGGTGAGCAAGCGACGACGTCCTCGAGCCTGTCAACCGTTATAGAATAAGCCTTTATAGAGTAGTCATACTGTCCCACTTCCTAGCTTCTATCAAGCCGAACAAAACCCAAGTACTAAACACATTTCATGCCTTGGAGTATCAAATGTTCTTTGCTATCGGTCGAAATGGAACTCTGTTCATTTTCATTATTGCTTCTTATGAAAATGTTAGCTCTATTCATATTCCACATTCAAGATGTTTAACCTGAGCCCGCAGTATGAAAAGTCAATCATGTGTGCATAAATTCAATATATTCTTCCCATTTATGACAATACAATAGCCTGCCTTACAGAAAGCAATGTTTGTATATCGATTCAAAACTATTCTTTTTTCCCCCTACCTGCCCAATTCATTTGGCGTATTTGAGTTGGAGTCAGGGATATTTGGGTTAAACAACAATTTTATCATCACTCAAGTCCCATTATGTTTAGAACAGAAATGAATGTCTGTTCTGCTGACTTGGAGGGAGGGAGCTCCATTTCAAAATCCTGCCATGAAACGAGTTGTTTTTAAAAAGACATCTCCTTTGCTGATAAACAAAAACTATATTATTTGTACAGTTAATGTTTTAAAGGTAAGAAAGCCACCACTTTACCTCCATTTGCAGAGTTAAAAACATTTTGAAATAAACTCTGAAAAAGTGAACAGACTCAAAAACACCTTGCACACAAGGAAATGCGAAGATATTCACGAGCATAATACAGAAAACGAGTCCTAAACGTAACCAAAAGTTCTGAAGTAGGAAATATGAGAAAGGCAAGGAGAAAAAGCTGGGAAGGAATTATTCCCAAGAAGCTAGCTAAAATAGAACACCTTTGACATGAGTATATACAATTAAAATTGAAACTTCTGTGAAGTCATAGAGAGCCAAATCATTTACAGTCTGGATTTGAAAATAGGAATATTCCATTCAATAGAAAGCCTGAGGCAGTCAAAATATGCAATAAACAGTAGAACAGGTTCTGCTCTTGTCCCACTGCTGGCAAAGGATGAAGTTCTAAAGCACCACTATTCAAAATCGTGGTCTATCGTGGATACAATCTACAAGCCACCAGTCACTAGTCACAAATATGGCATATTGGGGAGAAAAAACATACCAGCCTCCACCCGAGATAGGTTAAGAAGGAACTGCTCTATGAAGTGCTTTTCATGAAATGTGATGTGGGGGGACCAGCAATTAATTTTATCTCCAATGGGCCAGGGACCAGGATTAAATTAGTGTCTACAGCAGTGGTTCTCAACCTGTGGGTCCCCAGATATTTTGGCCTTCAACTCCCAGAAATCCTAACAGCTGGTAAACTGGCTGGGATTTCTGGGAGTTGTAGGCCAAAACATCTGGGGACCCACAGGATGAGAACCACTGGTCTACAGGCTGACACCATTTTCGTCTTTCCTGGAGCCTTACTAGGACTAGCAGGCAATAGCTCAGGAACCAGGACTGGTACAGTTTTAGACCTTACCGACAAACTAAAAACAAACAACTCACTGAATACAGGTGGCATCAATTCAAAAGCTCTTTTAAAATCAAATGTTAAATTACTGATTTTCTAAATAACACATGTAATCTGTCCTTTAGTGTGCCACAGGACTGGAAAATGATCAACATAATGCCAATTTTCAAAAGGGATTTAAGGAGATCCAGGAGATTACATGCAAGTTAGTTCAGATCCTGGTAAACTGGTAGGAGAGCATGATCAAGGATATTATTAAGCAATGCAGAGATCTCCCTAAAGAGTTGACATACTCGTAGCTTCTGGAAAGGTAATTTTTGACTCAATAAAAGGACTTTGATAGGACAGTGAGTGCTTGATATCTCCTGGGGTTTGGTTTCAGGACTCTGCGTGGATACCAAAATCTGTAGATGCTGAAGTCCCATTATACACGATAGCACAGTAAAATGGTGTCCCTTATATAAATAGCAAAATCAAGGTTTGCTGTTTGGAATTGTTTAAAATATACATATTTTCAAGCTGTGGATGGTGGAATCCATAGATGCAGAATCCTTGCATCCAAAGGGCTGACTTTATGGGCTTATTAGGTTTTAAGGGTGTACTCAGCACTTTACCCCCCGCCCGGGACCTACAATTTGCTTTTTGCACGTGTCCATGCCCAGCCCTCTCTAGTCTGATCATGCCTAGCATATTTCTGGTTACGGATTGTTAAGTTTGGTTTGATATAGCTTTAACATTGCTTTTACACTTTGCTTTTTTTGATTGTGTTATAATTGGACTGTTATTATGTTTTTAACTGCATTTTTGCTGGTGAATTTTGTTGTACGTTCTGGGTCTGGTCCCATTTCCCAACCAGCTGCCCAGAGTCCCTTCAGGGAGATGGTGGCAGGTATAAAAATAAAGTTGTTGTTATTTAAAAAGAAACTTTAGCACCCATAGATTTTTGTTTTCAAGAGGGTCTTACAGAAAATGTCCTATTCAGACTCTGATTGCTTTGAGATGGTGGTGCTAAATGTTTTTGGTTCTATGTCATGGCATTGCTTGATTTTAAAAAAAATGGTTCCATCTTTTTTCCATAGTGTTCAAGATCTGCATGAAACTGCTGGGTGAACTCATTTAGGAACTATATGGTTTTTTTCCTCATTTTTTTCCTTTTTCCTTTGAGACAGGTAAGGCTATGACCACACTGTTGAAGCGCCTGGCTAGAGAAAATGACTACTTGAAGGCTAACAACTGAGGCAATGATAGTGAATTATTATAAAAGGTGCTTAGGTTGGAATGTATCATTTAGAAGGGGCTTTCTCAGCATAGCATTTTTCTGAATCCATCAATGTCACAGTGGCTCAAGTGGCCTATCTGGCTTAAAGTGCTTTGCACCAGCTTTGGAGGCTAGCTTTTGCAAACCTCGTTGCAGTGCTGCGTGTTCTTATGATTCCCAACTTGTTGCATGTAGGGTTGCCTTTGAAGACAATCTGAAAACTGCAGAAGGTGCACCAATCAGCAGCTGGAATCCTGGTTGGGAAACACTTTCTTCATCTTCATGTTCCTTTCACATGACCGAGACACTTAGCAAATAACAAAACACACTTCCATATCTTGCACCATTTCAAAGCCTCAAGACTAAGAAACCTTCCTCTACCCTGCACCTGTCAAAGGAGATTTCACAACCCAGTTTGTAGAACAGGTCTGGAAAACTTTTGTTTCGGTCCATTTGCATAGATGCTCAACACAAGCAGGGACCTCGTGTTAATTGTTCATCAACAGTCCAACCAACATGATCAGACGCATTTGGCGTGCGTTTTATTAAAGTACACAAAGCCAAACAAACAAGAGATATATGTCAGCTACCCAAACAGATGAGGTGACGCTGGTCCTCCTGAAATCCAAAATGTAGCTGGGGAACTGAATTTTGTGCCTTGGCTCAGTTAGCAACCCACGTTTACCCTTTTCTGGTGCGCAATATGACAATTATTCTTTCACAGTCCTCTGTAATGCAAAGCAGAGCATGTATTTCTGGGTAATCAACTCACTCCATGGTGACGGAGGCTCGCCGGCCATGAAGACCACCTGCCTCACACCAGATCAGCCAGAAGCCTGTTATTCTCAACAGTAACAAGTCTTAAGCGCACGGGAGGCTCAGCTAGCATCCAACGAGACCTAAATATCATGTCCTGGTTAATCATGTCAGAGCAACTGCTGAGTGTTGCCTTTGCAGGGTGAAAAAAGGCTTATGAAATTATCCTTGCAAAAACAGTGCCAACTAAGCAGTTATGTTAAAAACTTCCCTACGGCTCTGGAATATCTAAAACAATCGCGCCGTATATATTAATTGCTTGACAAGTTTGCCTTTCAAATACAATTTATCCTTGATGGAACTTCACTACAGTGTCTGAAACAAATATGCTGTTTATTCCTATTAGTCTCCTCTTTAAAAAGGCAAAATGTATTTGAAATTGCAACAAATAAGCATCTGGGGCATTTTACTTCACCTTCTTTACAGAAAACATTCCTTTTCTGCTGCAGAAAAATATTTAATTAGAGGAATTCTTCTGCAACCACTCGTACACTTGGCCCGCCATATCCATGGGATTTGCACCCACAGATTCAACCAACGAGAGGTTGAAAATATTTGGGGGGAAGGGGGGTGATGTGGCAAAAAGCAAACTTTTATTTTGTCATGCACTTAGTACTATGCTGATGTTTCACTTCCTAAGGCTCTATTCGGCACTTGTTTGTGTTTTTTTGCCATTTCATATGCCATTTTAATCCACCAATGTATATATAGTACAACTTGAGTATCCATGAATTTTCATATATACCAGTGGTTCTCATTCTTCCTAACGCCGCAATCCCTTAATACAGTTCCTCATGTTGTGGTGACCCCCAACCATAACATTATTTCCGTTGCTACTTCACAACTGTAATTTTGTTACTGTTATCAATCGTTCTGTAAATATCTGATATGTAGGACGTATTTTCATTCACTGGACCAAATTTGGCACAAAATACCCAATACGCCCAAATTTAAAAACTGGTGGGGTTGGGTAGGATTGATGTTGTCATTTGTGAGTTGTAGTTGCTGGAATTTATAGTTCACCTACAATCAAGAGCCTTCTGAACTCCATCATAAAGATGGAATTGATTCAATCTTGGCACACAGAACTCCCATGGCCAAAAGAAAATACTAGAACTGTTTGGTGGGCATTGACCTTAAGTTTTGGAGTTGTAGTTCACCTACATCCAGAGAGCACTGTGGACTCAAACAATGATGGATCTGGACCAAACTTGGCATGAATACTCAATATGCCTAAATGTGAACACTGATAGAGTTTGGGGAAAATAGACCTTGACATTTGGGAGTTGTAGTTGCTGGGATTTATAGTTTACCTACAATCAAGAGCATTCTGAACACCACCAATGACAGAACTGGGCCAAACTTCCCACACAGAACCCCTATGACCAACAGAAAATACTGTGTTTTCTAATGGTCTTTGGTGACCCCTCTGTGACACCCCCTAGCGATCCCCCCAGGGGTCCCGACCTCCAGGCTAAGAAACACTGATATATACAGTGGATCCTAAAACCAAATCCCAATTGATGCCATGCACCCACTGTACTAGGGAAGGAAGGAGAGAAGGAGTGAAAGAGAAAGGGAAGAAAGGAAAGAGACAAGGAAGGATGGAACTAAAGAGCAAAGGAAGCGAGAAAAGAAACAGGTAGAGAAGAAAGAAAGAAGAAGGGAAAGAAAAAGAGGGAAGGAAGGAGGGAGGGAGGGAAGGAGAGAAAGAAAGGAGAGAAAGAGGGAGGGAAGGCTGGCCACAACAACGTGTGGCGGGTACAGCTAGTACATATATAAGATGGAATTCCATGTCTAAATGTCATATTGTTCCTACCCAGAATAGACCCCAACTAAAACAACAGAATGCACACTGAACAGTCACATTAATTTCATTGAGCGGACTCTCTAAGGAGGTACAATATGAATTTAATTCTAAGTTTGCAATAAAACAGAAAAAATAGTAATCTAATGGAAGTCTCTCCCTCGAAACATCACCGTAAGTCAAAGTTGCCTTGATAGAAATGAACAATAAGAGCGACCACCAAGCAATTTTTTGAGAACAAGAAAGATACAGGCCACGTAGCAATTTATATGTTAAAATGCTCTACAGAAAAAAATGATGTTATTTTTGAGAATTCGAATCAAGAAAACAGCTCTGGCCTCAAACTTCACTGTAGGGAGTTTATCAGAGCTGCACCAAAAAGGGTGTGCGTGTGTGTGTTTCCAACTTCAAAGTAAAATTAATTATGTATTTTACTAATTACATTTCCAAAAGACACACAGAGCATTACCAATGAACCCTAGAAAACGGACAAGAAAGCAATGTCTACAACGGCGCAGGCCTGGAAAAGAGCTCCTGAGAATTACCTGGGGATTCCAACTTCCCTCCAACACAGCAGCACTAATATCCTCCAGATTTGCTGGCCCAGCTTCGAACCATCTCAAGAAACTGTTTACATTAAAGTTGGGTTCAGCTGGAAGGTCAGCTAACTTTTAAGGCTTTCGCAAAAATCGGCAGCCGTCGTCTCCTCCAAAAGAGGGGGAGAAATTAAAAAGAAAATCATTAACCTGACACATGAATGAAAAGTAAATTTCTTCTATTTGGGACTTGAGGATACGGTACTTGAGGAATTAAAAAAAAATGTTATAAGCGGCAAACAAAAAAAATGTAAACTTCACATCCAGAAAGTTTGGTGTGTGTTACATCAAGAGAGCTTTTAAGCCGCAGTCACTGTAACTTGCCATTCTAAAAACCGCAATGAAAATAAAAAGGTGCTATCTCACACAATTAGCTATGATTTTATCGGGGCCCTGACTTTAAAACTGAGCATGTATATCAAGTAAGCAAGATAAGGCTTTTAGATTGTACATATTCAGACTTTGTGCCTTAAAAATGGCTTTGATGAACGCGAGGAAGATGGGCGAAGATTATTTGCCGGTTCATTATGTCCCGCGCAAGGATCAATACAGGCTGGTTTTATTGGGTCAGGCAGCCAAGACGGCAACTTTACATCTTGCAACTGATAAACGAGAGCAATAAAAGCCAGGTCTGCAGGATGAGAGAGAGGCAGCCCACCGTTCATCTAATTGCTGAAAGTACCGAAAACCAAGTGAAAAACACAACCTGTCTGAAACGTTTTAAAGGTCCTCTATAATCTAAGCAGCTGGCAAACCATAATTTCTAAACACTGGCTAAAAGAAACACATAACTCCAAGTCATTCGGAGGGCTTAATAATTATAACACATCGACACCAGTCAGTTTAGAAAAAGGAGGAGAAAGCCTGAGGAGCTGACTTAATGTTAATACAAAACTACAAATCCCAGAATTCTGCAGGAGGCAGCAACTGGATTTAAAGTGGATTCATTATCTAGTGTGATGAGGTCCACAGTGGATTTTCTTTACAAAGCCATACTCTGTGGAGTGAGTTGCACACTTAATTCAAATAGGAATTAAAGTAGCCCCTGCAAAATTACATAGGCTGCAATTCTGTACCCAAGCCTTCAATTGGTAGTACTATACTCACTACTGCATGCAGTAACACTTACTTTTGAGGAGTCAAGTACAGAATCACCTTGTTAAGGGAGCCTGGCTATAGAAAACAAGTGGCAAAAGTTTTATTAAAAGTGCTCTACTGTAATACAGCAGGGATCAAATTCCAGATATTTTGCTTTAATTGTTTTGCTAAGAGAAAGCTTAATCTTGGAGGCTAAAACTGAGGATATCAACCAATCAGTAATCAGACACTTTGAGCGCTTTGCAAATGTTAAGGGGGGAACGGGTAAGATCTCTGCTCTGAGCAGATCACTATAACCTTCATGAGGATCAAGACTTCGTAGAGGCACAGAGATGTGCAAGTAGAAATGTGAAAGGTATCATTTATGAGATGCCTTTAAAAATATGGAAGTGCTTGGCTCTAAGACTTTCTGAACCTCTCTGTCATTTTTATATAAAAGATACAGGAGAAGAAACACACCACTCAAAGTTTTTCAAGTGGTGAAATCAGAGTTTTCCAAACTCTGTGTCGTGACATGTTAGTGTGTCGAGTAAATGTAATGAGAAAAACCAAACATCTTGGAAATGTATATTATTAACTTACAAATCATAAAAGGTAAAGGTAAAGGTTTTTCCTTGACATTAAGTCCAATCATATCTGACTCTGGGGGGTGGTGCTCATCTCCATTTCTAAACCAAAGAGCCGGCACTGTCCAAGGTCATGTGGCTGGCATGACTGCATGGAGCACCGTTACATTCCTGCTGAAGCAGTACCTATTGTTCTACTCACATTTGCATGTTTTCGAACTGCTAGGTTGGCAGAAGCTGGGGCTTACAGCTCCCTGTTCCCCAGATTCAAACCGCCAACCTTTGAATCAGCAAGATCAGCAGCTCAGTGGTTTAACCCACTGTGCCACTGGGGGCTCTTACAAATAATATATTTTTAAAATAGATAAATGAAAGGTTTTCATGAGATACACTATGCCCCCATATATTTCACTATTACAATTTATCTATGTGGCCGTATCTTTTTAAAAATATATATGTTTTTATTGCCGACACAGGTAGAATAATATCACAGTCCATCACCATTTCAGAATACATATCAAATATTATTTTCTTAAAGTTCTTATCCTTACCTATTCGACCTTTATCTCCCACTTGTGTCTATTGATTTTATACCCCTAGCCCCCTCCCCCCACCCTCTGGGACAGTACTTGTCTTCATTCAAATATTATTTTAATTGAATAGTCTTGGAAAGAGAATGGTTCAGTTCTTTATATCTTTCCTTTCCTTCGACTTTATCTATCACTTTTCCCCATTTGTGAACCCAATTCTTCTTGATTCAGCATGATGTATATTTGGCTCTTCTTTCAAAGATGTGGTCCTGGACCATATAGTCTGTCAGGTAATCGTACCATTTTTAACTCCCCACTTTCTATGGTCTTTCCACCCCAAGGCCACAGTTGCTTGGGCGGCAACTATTATGTATTTTATAATTTTCCCCCAAACTTTGATGTTTTTGTTCTTGTCTAATTTCTGGGTGAAAAATTCTTTTTTATTCAAGACCAATTTATGTCCTATTAATTCTTCAATTTCCTTCTTTACCTTATTATAAAATTCTTGTACTCTGTCGCATTCCCATCACATATGTATATAGGAGCCAATTTTTCCACATTCATGCCAACACAATTTTGTGGTTGATTTAGTTATGTGCACTAGTTTAATTGGGGTTCTGTACCATTTACTCAGCATTTTCCTTTGTGTTTCTCTAATCCTTATGGACTTGATCATTTTGATTGAATTGATCCAGTGTTCATTGTCTGAATCATTGCTATTTAGATCCCCTTTCCATATCTCTACCAATGTTGGTTTCAAATTATATTGATTTCCAACTAATTTTTTGTATCTGAACCCCATCAGGCCTTTCTCCTTTTCTAATTTCCACTTTAAAATTTGATCAAAATCTGTTTCTGGGCCTCCCTTTGTGTCCGCAACTTTTATAAGTAGTTGGTTTAGCCCCCAGTTTGCTAGTAAAACTAAATTACTGTGTCATGAAAGGATGCATGTCTAAAAAGTGTGTCACCAACATGCAATGTCTGGAAAGCTCTGGGTAATTCATAATACATTGACAACAGTCATTTAAAAAAAAAAAACAGGACTGAAGCTGACTGGCTCTAAAATAAGACATGTCACTTTGAAACTGTGCCATAATATTCAGTTGTGAACAATAAACACACACTTAGACAAACACAATACTCACTGGAGAAAAAAGCAACCAGTATATGAGCTCACATAGGAATAGGAATCCTATACTGCAGGAAAGAACACTCTGTGTGTGTGTTGTGTGCATGCGATGGATGCTTCAAATCACTCTGGAGTGCCAATGTTTCCTTCCGAAATGTACTGTAAGTGGGAGACTGGCATTGGTTTCAGCAACCCCAGCTGACTGCCATCTGCTCTTTCATGCCCACGTGTAGCATTACAGTCTGTAGGTTTGAGAGCTCTTTTGGATTAAATGGCATAGAGCGACCCAAAGCAAACAAATACCACCTTGAAATTTAATAAATATTATCTGAGGGGAAAACCGTTAAAGGAGGTAAAGGTAAAAGAATTCCTGTGTATCTTAAAATGGTTGTTAAAAAAAGATTTTCTCCCCATTGTAAGAAACAAAGCGAGAACAGACTCTAGTGCCCCTTACAAAATTACAGTAATCTAAAACCCAAGATCTCTACTAGCGCCAGACTAAGAGTAACTGCAGAACTTCATCATTAACACATCTCTCATATATGTTTCCAATTCTGCACATTTACAGCTGAAAGTAACCTCATGTAACCCAATTTAATTAAAAATGATGTCACCTTATCGAAACAAAACCTGCTTAGAGAAGAACTTTATATCCAGCCATCTTTTTAAAAATGAAAAACATTTTGAAAACTTCAATGATCAATGAATGGAAGTTCAAAAACCAGGAACTAATTATCCCACATTCAAAACACTTGATCTGTTCCATAAACGATGTTTATCATTGGCAAGAGGAGAAAGAAAAGGCAAACTCTGTGATGCCAAAATGGATGCATACCTGTTCTCAAATAGGCTAAAAAGATGACACCGTAAAATCAACAGTTCAATATACTGTCAAAAGCCTTGCTTTAAAAACCTTAATAATACATGTGTTTTATGTACTACACAAATATGTGTAGTACATAAAAAGTACTACACATATTTGCATGTCTGTCAAAATCTGGGGGTTATTTTGCACTAAATGTGGCAAATAATAAGTTCCTAGAAAAAGCTAGAATTCAGCCACATGCAACAAAACTGCCTACGTTCCTAAAAAAACCCATTAAAACATTAGAACTGACCAACAAAATAAATACAGATGGCTATAATATAGTTGCCAAGTCTAACTCTTCTGTGATTGCCATGTAAAGGCTGACCTTGTTTATAAATCAAGGGCTGATTTTGGGGGCAAAAGTATGGGCTTTGAAAGGATAAAAAGGTAAAGGTTTCCCCTGACATTAAGTCTAGTCATGTCCGACTCTGGGGGGTGGTGCTCATCTCCATTTCTAAGTCAAAGAGCCGGCATTGTCCATAGATACCTCCTAGGTCATGTGTCCAGCATGACTGCATGGAGCACCGCTACCTTCCCGCAGAAGAAGTACCTATTGATCTACTCACATTTGCATGTTTTCAAACTGCTACATTGGCAGAATCTGGGTTTCACCCCGCTTCCCCGGATTTGAACCGCCAACCTTTTGGTCAGCAAGTGGTTTAACCCGCTGTGCCACCTTTCAAAGGATATGTCAATGACTGTAATGGTTGCATTCACATTGACATATCCTTTGAAAAGATATGTAAATGTAAATACAATTGTTACAGTCAAGGACCATATCGAAAAATGAGAAGAGCTCATCCCTATGAAGAGCCCATCACTATCATGATGACTGAAAATTTGAGATGATCCCTGCAATTGCTTAAAATACAGTTGGTCCTTTCCTAGCAAGCTTGAAAAATGTTTTGATTTTCAGACGACAACTCCCAGAATTTAACAGTCATGTTGTTAAGGGAAAGGAGATTCTAGAAATTGCAGTCTATGTTCTAAAACCAACTGCTAATCCCATGTAGAGTAGACCCAGTTAAGTGCCTCATGCAAATGCTGATCTAAGATTTAGCAATCAGTTGTTGGGGCTAGCATTTAGAATATAAATTTTACCCTCCCCCACCCCCCACCCCAAAAAAAAGTTTTTGTAAGACTATGCTTGGAGCTCTCGCTACAGTGCAATGCAACTTTGACAGATCTGTCCAGGAAAAGTAAGTCCTTCAAGGTGTCAGGGAAGCAAACTTTGCTTCCATCACCTTCAACAAAGAGAGAACATTAACCAAAAAATAGATTGTTCTCTGGAAGGAAAAAATATTTATTTATTTATTTACTGTATTTGTATACCGCCTTTCTCCGCCCATAGGCGACTCAATGAAAATGAAACCTCCATTTGTGTTTTTCATACACCCTTAGCTTTGATGTCCCTCCCACAATATGTTTTGATTCACCAGTATGTAACTGGTGGCTAATGACAAAATCAGCTGGCTGTCCTGGGGAAGTTTCGGACAATGGAACAAATGTTTCTAATGCAAGAAAGTAAAATTTCAGAAGAACAGGACAGAAGTCCTATTGGAATGAAGGGTGAAAAAGTGCTTTAGTCCTTGTATTCTGCCTCAAAGAATGGACAGAGTAGAAGCTTCTGGGAAGCCTGCAAACATGCACGAAGGGAATAACAATTATCCCGTCTTTTAATTCTGCAAAGAGACAGTACTTTTGCTGCCTTTGAAATAAAAGGTTCCTGTAGCCCTTACACTCATACATTAAAATTTGCTTAAGCAAAATTAGGACCGTTAGGAATGTATGTCTGGAGGCAGGGGTTTGCTACTTACTCTGCTGTTGCCCTTATGCCATGTTATACATAAGCAACTTCAATATTCAAGTTGTTTGTATTAGTGTGGGATCCGGGAACCAAGCCCTACTCCATGGAAACTGAGGACACGCTGCATATATCCCTCTTGAATGAGGAGCAGATCCATATATTCCAACCAGCAAGAAACACTTTGGAGATATCTGTTTGTCATAACCTATTTATTCCTAACTTTATTCATAACCTATTTATTCCTAACTTTCCATACATACTTGTCAACGACAAACTAAAATACGTAATTTCTTTATCTCTCTGAGCATTTTTTTGGAAGTTAAACAATCGTTTTGTAATTAACTGGAAACTCTTCTTACCAGCAGTGTTTCTCAATCTGGGTGTCAGGACCCTTGGGAGGGGGAGTCACAAAGGGGTGTCAGAGGGGTTGTTAAAATCCATCAGAAAACACAGTATTTTCTGTTTGTCATGGAGATTCTGTGTGGGAAGTTTGACTCAATTCTACCATTGGTGGGGTTCAGAATGCTCTTTATTGTAGGTGAACTATAAATCCCAGCAACTACAACTCCCAAATGTCGAGATCTATTTTCCCCAACCCCACCAGTATTCAAATTTGGGTGTATTGGATATTTGTGCCAAATTTGGTCCAGTAAATGAAAATACATCCTGCATATCAGATATTTACATTATGATTCGTAACAGCAGCAAAATTACATTTATGAAGTCACAACGAAAATAGTTTTATGGTTGGGGATCACTGCAACATGAGGAATGTTATTAAGGGGTTGTGGCATTAGAAACATTGAGATCCACTTCCTTAGAATATCAATCTCAAATCTGACTAACATCAAGTGCCTTCTTGCCAATACTGGAGCAAGAGCCCCATTTCTTGTTTCTCTCCTGCTTTCCATGTGTTACTATCAGAGAAGTTGCTTTAAGCAATTAACAAGTTACCTTAATCAATTAAGACTTAACATATACTTTCACACATTCAGTATGGAAGTATAAATATGCACAAGAAAATGTAATTTTTAAGAAAAATCTAACCACAGTAAACTTCAAGAAAAACGTAGTGCTCAAAAGAATGCACAGTATAACTTTTTTGAGTAGGCAAGCTGATTTTTAAGGCTGGATATCTCCTTATGAAATGAATCCTTTTAAAATCCCCATTCATCTTCAGTGTGAAGAAGCTGTGGCAATCTGGAATCCAACAAGCTATATCATAACAGGGTACTTGGGTGTTCTTAAAATAAACATTTCTTCCTTTTGTGTGGAAATGTCGGGTTTTTTGCTCTACATCTTTAGAAACAAAAGCCTTTCAAAAAGTATACAGAAAAAACTGCAGAACTCCCCCTGCACGTTTGCATAACTCAAGTAAGATATACAACGGAAATGAACCTGCAAAGCTATTGCGGTAATGCAAACCATCACTGTCTACTGTCACCGTTTAATTTGCATTATGGCCCCCTTTAGACACGGATCCTCCATTTAAAGGAAACTTTATACAAAAAGAGGAAACTTTATTTTTCTTTGCAATATTTAGTTACTTAGTTCTGTTTCTGCCCCAGATCTTCCCATGGACCGAAAGCAAGAAACTAATGGCAGTTAGAAATTAAGCGACACACAAAATAATAAACACAAAATAACTAATGAAATTAATATTAACTGACATCTGATAAGCTATGGCCGCCCCATATCAAACCATACCAGAAAGGCTTATAGTTAGTTCAAGAAGAGCACCACCTTCAACTTTGAAGAATTTCTAAGGAAAGAGGCTTCTATAATTTACCCTGGATTATGCTTGCCTTTAAAAACCCTATGAAATTAACGGGGTCGCCGTGTCAACAAATTACCTGAAGGCATACACACATACAACCATTATATACACTGAGAAATTCCCGCATGACTAGCAAACCATTGCTTGAAGGGTTGTGAGAAAAGAATGGGATATCCCTTAGATTTTAGAGATGGCTGCAAGAATAGAGAGATAATCTATTACTGTCCTGCTCACACACAAATTAATGTTTTCTCTTCATTCAGATACATAAATGTCCTCAATGAGACACAAAGGTGTTTTGGAGTCTGGAAGCAAACACCATAAATCTGAGCATATCTTCAATGCCAACCTACAATCTAAAGGGAAATGCTACCCCTCTATTCTGCTTGCTTAAACCACACCTGGAATATTGTGTCCAAATCTGGGCACGACAATTGAAGAGAGATATTGACAAGCTGGAATGTGTCCAGAGGAGGGCGACAAAAATGATCAAGGGTCTGGAGAACAAGCCCCATGAGGAGCGGCTTAAGGAGCTGAGCATGTTTAGCCTGAAGAAGAAAAGGCTGAGAGGAAATATGATAGCCATGTATAAGTATGTGAGAAGAAGCCACAGGAAGAAGGGAGCAAGCTTGTTTTCTGCTGCCCTGGAGACGAGGATGCGAAACAATGGCTTCAAACTACAAGAGAGGAGATTCCATCTGAACATGAGGAAAAACTTCTTGACTGTGAGAGTTGTTCAGCAAATGGAACTCTCTGCCCCAGAGTGTGGCGGAGGCTCCTTCTTTGGAAGCTTTTAAACAGAGGCTGGATGGCCATCTGTCAGGGTGATTTGAATGCAATATTCCTGCTTCTTGGCAGGGGGTTGGACTGGATGGCCCATGAGGTCTCTTCCAACTCTAGGATTCTATGATTCTATGATCCTGTAGTTGTATCCTAACCATGTGAGCACCATCTCTTTCTCAGAATGAGGTAAAGGTCTGGATTTTATGAAGAGAGACCTTTTGTTCTGGGATCTATTTGGTGTTCAGCCATTGGGTGAGCATCCATGAAAGAGAGGGGGTGCAAAAATGAAAAAGGGTACATTTGTCATACAAGCTTGTAAGGCTAAAATGAGTCAAATGGATGGGAGATTGTAGAGTGAGAACAGGAGGACATCCTCTCCATCCCAGAGTCCGAATTATCTGTACTACACATAATTATTCCTTATGAGAAGCAATCAATATATTTGCAAAAAAAAATCAAGTAAGTATATAGTCACAAGCATCACTAGGCATCTATCCAATATTTCCCATGCATAGTTACTTGAAATGGAAATCCTGGATATCTTCCATGGTTAGAAGTAGACTAGGCAGGATTAAGGAGTTTGGCCTAAATAATTCATTAAATCCAGGTTTTTAAAAACCCCACAATAATTGGGGGAATGAGCAGCAAAGAATGATGCACATAATACGGATGCATCAGCACATGCAAAAAAAATGATGCAGGTATTCTATCATTCCAAAAGAAAACACCTCCCCATTAAATCTATGACATACTGCTTTCTTTTGCACCAGCAATTTCACTCCATTGACATCAGTGCCTCTAATGTAGACCTGGAACAAACTATCAAGGTCAGAAGCCATAATATGATCACAGAACAGAATTTCCCTTTAAAGCGTTCTCTGTGCCAGGCAGCCAAAGGAACAAACGCTATGAAACTTAATTTCCTGTCTTGTGTGTGCATTTAATTCTCAACCATAAAGTTATATTAGTATCAGTTTTTACTTTGGATTTCCTCAGATTTAAGAAAAGGGAACAAACGGTGATTGATTACCCCATTCTTAAAGCTGCAGTTTATTTGAACATGGAGTGTGAGAGTAAAATGAAGGTACCGATTGGGGTCTGAATGTTCTCATATATACAAGATCACACACTGAAACAAACACAGCTGGGATTGATTTCAGTAGGTTGAGGTCTAGTTGTATTCACTGGTTGCCTCTGGGCAAAGATCTGGATTTATACACCTTAGTACATGCAAAATTATTGTTCAGCGCCAAGAGAAATTATAAGACATCATTTGGTGATGGGGAGGGGGAGAGAACAGCCAAAAACAGTCTATACCTCACTGGCCTATCAACAGAATCAGAGAAAAAGAAATCTTCCACCACCCAAATATGAGAATGTGAGTTTTCTGGTTCCTATGACCAATATATCTGCCCACTCACTATGTCTAGTTCCATCTTATTAATGGGATGCAAGGGCACATGGGTTTCTGCATCCATGTTGTAAAGGATGTTCCCACACTACTTGCCTTCATCAGAGTCTGGCTCATGGACAGAAGAGATTCGATCTGGTAAGGAAATTATTTGAGGTGGTACAATGTTTACAAGAGCCAGTTTGGTGTAGTGTTTTTATTATTGGACAAGGATTTGGCGAGGCCAGGGTCTGAATCCCAACTTGACTGTGGAAACCCACTGCATGACCTTGGGCAAGCCACAAGACCACGGCAAACCTTCTCTGGACAAATCTTGCCAAGAAAAACCCATGATGGGCTCGCCTTAGGATTCATCGTAAGCTGGAAACAACTTGAAGGCACACAACAACATCAACAGTCCCAGTGTTGGATTAATATTTGGGGGCCATAAAAATCAACGGGTTAACTAAGGGTAGTCCTTCGGGGTGAGAAGGGCAGCATATAAATGCAGCAAATAAATAAATAAATAAAATTCTCTTCCTTGGTTTCACCTGCTTCACAGCACAGTTTGAAGATGCAGGTGGAGAGAAAGAGAGCTATATCTGCCTTCTTGAACTAATTGGCAAAAGGAGGCAATATAAATAAAGCAAATAAAGAGATGCATACATAAACTACAGAGGAACCAGCCAGACTAAAAATACCATCTGATAACTGTGTCTGCTTCGTTGAAAAAATATTTTGGCCTATGTCCCCAGTCTTTGTTTTCACTTTGTCTTTCTTCTCAGAAAAATGTGGAGACAATTGGCCAAAATGAAGATGATTTACAACTTAGCAACAATATTCATGTCACTAAACTTCAAAGCTGGAAACTCAGAAATGTGCAATGCATATACTGGTATATTATATATCCAACTAATATTTGGAAGACAGGAAAGAAAAATACTTCTAAGATTGAGCTGTATGCATGCTGGCTTTCATGGTATGTGAGTTCATTCTGTACAGTTTGTCCTTCAACCTGTCCCTTTACAAATTGGAAACTTGCACAGGCATGGCATGGAAGATAATCTTGTTAGGAGAGCATTAACATCTACCTGTGTGTTCAACAAATACAGCCTACTATGGAGAATAACTGCTCACCGGCCCTGTCTCTTTTGCCCTTAGAAACTCAAGCAGATTCACAGCATGATGTGGCCAGAATGAGAAATTTGGAGATGCAGAGAACCGCAGCTACAACATCTACACGACTCCACCCACCTTCTGTCGTTTCCGCATCCCATGTGCCCTTTTTATTATGCTTCGCCTCTGTGTCCTTAATTGGAGGAGAGCAAAGGAGGGCTGAGCTGGAGCTTAGGTCATGACATCAAAGTGTACCCATAAAATAAACAGTTTTCAAGGAGAGCTCTAATACATTTCAAGCTGTGAAAATAATTAGTTCATTCGACAACCGCTAACAGGGAATATGTAAGGGGAATGGGCCAAAGGGATGTGCAGAAAATGGTGCTCCGGCTAAATCAGGACAAAAACAGAACTGTTTATATGCCTCAAACTGAGATCTCATGCATCCTAAGAACGGACAAAATGTGTTCTACTGTGAATCATACAGAGGGCATCAAAGTTATTCTGTTTGATCAAGTGTGCGGACAATTGGTTCTTAACCAAAATTTTGCTCTCAATTACATTTGTTCAGAACTGAGGAACTACTGTGATGAATTAGATCACAGAAGTACCTAGCACCCTAAAGCATGATGTTTCCAAGGGCCTGGCATCTAAATGTCCCAATAAAGTTCAGAACCTGGGCAAAAGTACTGCTTTCATAATAAGAGCTGCAAGTATCTTGTACTTAGAAATACCCTTTCTCTAAACTCAGAATTCAGTTTTTACTATTATAGTGAACACGCACAGATTGATCCATCCTGTATTAGCTAGACAAATCCTCTTTTTAAACTAATATAAATTAATGGTTTGCCATGACATACTGCAACAAGGCGTTTCCCAGACTATTATTGCACTGGATAATGAAACACTTTTCTTTATTCTACACTTATTGCCAAATCAGCTCTGCTGAGTGAGTGTGTTACACTTTAGTGTGTTACACAACAACTAAAGGTGCCTTTGCTCGATGAGTCAATATGCATCTCCTACTTGGACACAGTTTTCTATCAAATGTACTATAATCACAATCTCGTCATTTCTCCTTCCTGGATGGTTTCACTTTTGAACTCAAACTTTGCTAGAACAGAAAGCTTTTATCCGTTAATTATCTTTTATGCATTGTCTAAATTGGACAGCTAAAAGAAAATGTGTTGAGAACAAATCAAGTCTGACTTCATGCTAGAAGTGAAGACAGGTAAACTGAGACTGTCATACCTTGGACATATAATAAGAAAACATGATTCATTACAAAAAGCAATTATGTTTGTAAGAAAAGAGGAAGACCCTGTTGTAGTTACATTATTTAATGAAGTGGTTCCCAATCTGTGGTCTGTGGACCACCAGTGGTCCGCAAGAACTAAAATATGGTCTGCGGCCTCACCGTTACTACACTCTTGCAACGAGAGTAACTGGTCTCATGAAACTCTCTTATAGTGCTGAGGCTTATTAAATATAGTTTTCTGTGGGCGAGCAGATGGCGACTACTGAATGGCATATGTTCTGTATCAGACACTAAAGCTGATGTGGTCTATCCAATGCAGTTTTCTGAATCAGCACCCCAAATAACCAATTCGAATCTAAAGTTGACCAAAAACTAATTCGTAACCCTTTTGGTACTAATGTTGGAGAGTGATCCCTGGTCAAAAAAAGGTTGGGAACCACTGATTTAATGAAATAAGCCACGGCCTTGAGTCATGGATCTGAGAAGTCCCGTTGATGACTGATGCTCTTACAGGTCTCTCATTCAAAGGGTCACCATAAGTAGGAAGTAAACTTTATGGCAAAAAACAACAAAATGCAGGACACTGATTTTTTTTAAATTACACAGAAGTAAATTTAATCCCCTATGTGTACAAAACTGTGTTGTTGTTGTTGTTGTTGTTGTTGTTACTAACTGCCATCAAGTCAACTTTGGCTTATAATAACAGACCTCCAAGACCCCCTGCTATTAAATGTTCAGGTCTTGCAAATTCAGGACTGTAGTTTCCTCAGCTGTGTCTATCTACCCATAATGAAGTAAAATCTGATAAATAGCATTCCTAGACAGAGAAAATATTAACACCTCCAGGAAAAGGCTGGAGCTATGAACACACTTATTCTAGAAACAGCCAAAAAAGTCCCATTAACAGTGGACATTATTCATGGTCTTGGTTTATATTGTACACACTGCAAATATCTGTGAAAAAAAATCCATATATCTGATTGCTTTATAGAAAGCAATCAAACATAGAAATAACAGAGTAATATATGCAGATCTCAGTCAAGTGGACATAAATATGAAGTAGAAAATTCTTGGGATCCATTGTTCAGCCAAGCAAGCATGCCAACAGAACACAGAGGATCTCTACTTTGGCTCTAAGAACAATACTGCTAAATTAACGTTAAATGTTATTGCATACAGTTTAAACCATAGTTTAAGATTATCCTTAAGCCTGAGGTTAATACCTTGATTCTCTATAAGCCAAAGACAAACCCCAATGCATACTGAAAGAGAAGTAGCCCACTTAACACTGATATGTCAATTAAATGATGAGGCTTTCCTTTTAGTTTGATATATTGCTTTCTTCTTCAATGATTTGGTTGGATTCAACTCTTCCCAGTGGCGCAATGGGAAGAGTGAATCCCCAGTTCGCTCTGCCGGTGGCTTTTCCGTGCCGGCAGGACTGCTGACCAAAAGGTCCGTGGTTCAAATCCGGGGAGCGGGGTAAGCTCCCATCTGTCAGCTCCAGCTTCTCATGTGGGAACATGAGAGAAATCTCCCACGGGATGGTAAAACATCTAGGCATCCCCTGCGCAACGTCCTTGCAGATGGCCAATTCTCTCACACCAGAAGTGACTTGCAGTTTCTCAAGTTGCTCCTGACATGAAAAAAAAAACTCTTCCTCTCCCCACCCCACCCCAAAAACAGGTTAAAAAAGAAATTTACTGAGCAGCTACAAGCCCTCTGTACTTTTTAAAAAGACTTTGCTCCTGAAAATATACCTCTCCACTGGCTTAATGAGGGTTACTTGACATATTCTGTATTTTACTCCTAAAGGCTCTAGCGGAGTCTAGATCTTCTCAAAGGGTTTTGGGAAAGCGCATTGCCTAATTCGTACTTGCCGCACTAAGTGGGTTCATTCTATCTCTTCAGCGGCTCTTGCTGAATAAAAAGGAAGTCGAATTAAGTCTAAAAGAAGTTACCCGGGCCAATGGGAATAAGAGAAGCCTCACAGAAACAAAAGGAGAAGAGTAATGGGGAGGAGAAAAGAAAGACATGGAAATGAGCAGAGAGGAGAAAGGGACGGAAAAGCCACCGGCAGAGCGAACTGGGGATTCACTTACTTAAGTGGATTCAGAGAAAAGCGATCACAACTTTCCCCAAGGAGCCTCTTTAATCAACCTTGATGCAATTTCACTAAAGCAAATTCTATTTAATTTCATTGTGCCTGACCAAGCGATGCAATTCCTACTTACTGGACACTTTCTAGCCTTCATCAGGGCTTTCACGGCAGCATTCATTCCCTTGGATTTATCAGTGCATTTATCGCCACATTTCCAAAAGCGCCAGCTCCATGAGGCAGAACCTCATGCTCAATACTTTATTTGTATTCCACAGACCAACCTTTGCATTCTCCACTGTTGTGACTCTGATGATTTGCCCTGTTTCCAGGAGAACTCCTGCTGCTTTGCAACGCAGTCGCCCCAATGTACATACATACATATACAGCAGCTATGCATTGTGATTCCACAATATTTTATTTTATTTTTTATAATGCAGAGGTATTTGACCAGCATCACAGTCAAGTCTGCATGTGAAAAATGATGCACGGGCAATACTTTGGATATAACATAATGCAGTCTGAATCGTTTTACAAGACAAGAAACTGTAAACCAACAGTTTAACTGTGAAGTTGATTTCATAGCCAAGTATGAATGATCAGTTCCACCAAAATAATGCTTTATAGCATACAACTGCAATGATATTAAGTAATACTAGAGCTATAAATGAAATATAATTCATAAGAATATAAATACTGTAAAGAGAATGAAAAATTATATATGGGGGGGGGAGTATGGGTATTAAATAACAAGTTACGGGCAAAAAAATGTAGTGCAAGAAGTTAAATTGAATAAGTAGAACAATTTTTTTTCCGTGTTAGGAGCAACTTGAGAAACTGCAAGTTGCTTCTGGTGTGAAAGAATTAGCTGTCTGCAAGGACATTGCTCAGGGGACACCCGGATGTTTTTGATGTTTTACCATCCTTGTGGAAGGCTTTTCTCATGTCCCCACATGGGGAGCTGGAGCTGACAGAGGGAGCTCATCCGCACTCTCCCCTGATTCGAACCTCCAACCTTCAGTCCTGCCAGCACAAGGGTTTAACCCATTGTGCCACTGGGGGCTTCATTAGAACAGTAAGCTGCCTCAAATTTGGGATCTCTGAATACCCTTTTGCTTTGGTATACCTTCTTAAGGAAAACACAATTTCTTGACAAATGACCACTGCATATATTTCATAAGACTTGTATATTTCAGTTTATTATTTCAGACAGACTGACATAATTCCAGAGGCTTCCAAACCTTTTTCATTCACATTGTATAAAATTTGACTTAGTACTGTTTTTCTTCCATTCTAACAGTTTTTCACTATAAAAACACATCTAAAACCTGGGAGCATCCTAGAATCACAGATGCTGTGTGTGTATTGTTTTTTTTCCTGTTGATGGCACTGAAATTAATGTGTGCCTTACAACTGATGGTGTCTTTGAATCAAAGAAACATGGTATTTATATGCCCTTTCTAGACGTGGTGTTATGTAACATTGGTTTATATACAACTGCTGCATTTCAAGGTGATTCTTGGTCAAGCACAAATATCAATTTCACAACTAGAGAGTCTTAACAGGAAATGAAGAACTTTTGTTCTATTTGGATATTTTAGAGGTTAAACCTGGTTGCACAGAAGGTTAAACCACTGAGTTGCTGAACTTGCAAATCAGGAGAGCTGGGTAAGCTCCCGCTGTTAGGGCCAGCTTCTGTCAACCTAGCAGTTCAAAAACATGCAAGTGTGAGCAGATCAATAAGTACCACTTCTGCAGGACGTAACAGCGCTCCATGCAGTCATACCGGCCACATCACCTTGGAGGTGTCTACGGACAATACCGGCTCTTCAGCTTAGAAATGGAGATGAGCACTACCCCCCAGAGTTGGACACGACTAGACTTAATGTCAGGGGAAACCTTTACCCTTTACTTTAGAGGTTATATGGATGTATTTTCAGAAAAACCAAGATTGTGAAGCTTTAAGGGGACAGAGAAAACCAGACGTAAGAGAGAATAGTGTACCCATAAGTTTAAGGGGTGAAAGCAACTGACTTTTTCTTCCCATGGCAGTAAGTTAATTAGTGCCCTGGAGAATTTCCAAGTTTCATAAGAGATCGACTCTGGGTGCAAAATTGAAAGGACTTCTCTGAAAATACTTTTCTGGGACAGATTCTACAGAGCTTTGGGTAAGAAGGCTGTGTCCTAATATAAAGTTGAGAGTTACTCCACAGATTTCACTGCAGCGACTCTGTTCAGAGTCTACTTACTGTTGCATACTGTCACTTCATACATAACCAGACAGCAGGAATGTTGCTGGGACAATACATTCGTCCACAGGAATTTTTTTTTCCAAAAAGGAGAATGCAATAGGGAACCTCTCTTAAAACAGATGTAGGAACTGTGTGGTTCTCTTCATGTTCATGTTGCTGAACTGTAGGGAAATATTGCCCAACCTCTGGAAGGCCACACAATTGCTGGTCCAGATTTAGAGAATTCTAGGTGTTTGGTGATTTTTTTTATTAAAAAAGAACTTTAAAAGCATCCAAGGAACTTTTGAAATATTCATTTTAAAAAAGATTACCATATATACTTGAGTATAGGCCGAGCTGATAAGGTTGAAAAGGCTGAAAAAGCCCCTCTGGGCTTATATTCAACTCAAGGTTATTTATTATTTTACTCTATTATTATTGGAAGGCTACGTAAGCACATTTACATTGAAGAAGGTTGAAATAATGGTTTACTCAGAGTTGGACATTCTTATCTTAAATTACAGTTTTATGTAAATAGTCAAAAACATTTAACCTACTCATGCCTCAATTAATCTAATTTTATTGGTATCTATTTATATTTTGAAATTTACCATTAGCGGCTGCATTTCTCACCCTCGGCTTATACTTGAGTCAATACGTTTCCTCAGTTTTTTGTGGTAAAATTAGGTACCTTGACTTATATTTGGGTCGGTTTATACTCGAGTATATACGGTAATCTTTTTATCATTTTGTTTTTATTGTGCATGAGTACAAAAAATTCTAAGGCAGCTTTTCTCAAGAAGCTCAGATATAATCTGGCTGTTGAAAAGAACAGTTGCTATTTTATATTTTGCCCTATGAAAATATATGATGCCAAACATATTCAAAGAAATTCTGACTACATGCCAAAAGTAGCATGTTTATTAAAACTCTTTGTATTTATATACCTGGCTTTTAGAAGTCATTCGTTCATTGATGGTATCTTTTTGCCTCTCCGTGTAAAGCAATTAAGGGTTCTGCACATATAAGCATATTATGAGACCAGCTCATAACTATTGTTCCAGACTGCTTTTTCAAATGTGCTATTAGGGCATGTTTACTATTTTTACATAAAAAAGCCAAGTGCTAATTGGTAGAGAAAATTATATAAGTTAATTAATAGTTAGCATTAATAACTGCTGTAACATGCCTCACATGCAAAGCATCTTATAGTGCTCTGCCAGACCACTTATGGATTTGCCCACAGACATATTTGCCCCAGACTTTTCCAAGGCCAACGAGAAAATTACAGCACAGGTCTATGGGAAGATAAGAAGCAAATATTATTCCAACGTCTCAGTCTTCTTGGTATAACTTCTCAAAAGTAACTGATTTAAGAGAACTCCCTCCTACACACCATGCTCTAACACAGTGTTTTTCAACCTTCCTAATGCTGTGACCCCTTAATACAGTTCCTCATGTTGTGGTCAACAAACCATAAAATTATTTTCATTGCTACTTCATAACTGCAATTTTGCTATTTTTAGGAATCGTAATGGAATCATTATGCAGAATGTATTTTCATTCACTGGACCAAATTTGGCACAAAATACCCAATACGCCCAAATCTGAATACTTGTGGGGTTGGGGGGGGGCTGATTTTGTCTTTTTGGAGTTGTAGTTGCTGTGATTTATAGTTCACCTACACTCAAAGAGAATTCTGAACTCCATCAACGATGAAATTAAACCAAATTTGGCACATAAAACGCCCATGACCAACAGAAAATATTGGAAGGCTTTGGTGGGCATTGATCTTGAGTTTTGGAGTTGTAATTCACCTACATCCAGAGAATGCTAGACTCAAACAATGGTGGATCCGGACCAAATTTGGCACGAATACTCAATATGTCCAGATGTGAACACTGGTTGAGTTTGAGGGAAATACACCTTGATATTTGGGAGTTGTAATTGCTGGGATTTATAGTTAACCTACCATCAAAGAGCACTCTGAACTCAGCCCACAATGGATCTGCACCAAACTTGGCACACTACCTACATGGCCAACATTGAATACTGGTGGGCTTGTGGGGGAGCTGTTTTTGAATTCTGGGAGTTGTAGTTCACCAACATAAAAAGAAAGAGAAGGAGAGGCAGAGAGTTTCAGCCTTCTCTGCCAAAGGGGTTCCTAAGACCATCAGAAATATGTGTTTTCTGATGGGCTTTGGTGACCCCTCTGAAACCCGCCTTGCGACACCCCCACAGGTCCCAATCCCCAGGTTGAGAAAGACTGTTCTAACATTGGTTAATGGCAGCAGGAGAACAATTCTTGACTCATGTAACAATTGGTTCTTTATCTACTTCTCATTTTTGGGTTGCACTGTCTCAGCTCAGGGAGTTCCTCTTTATTTGTTTCATACATTTTTATTATTTACTGCTGCACTTGTGGCCACCCTCTACTCTCATTTTCCTCTTGTAAACCATCTTGAGAGTGGTAAAATGAGGGAAAATGAGGAGAGCAAAGCAGGGATTTGAACCCAGTGTAAGCATAGCCGATACACCACACTGGCTCCTATTCATATCATTCTTAATGTTCCAAGGAGCTCGGATCAATGTACAAGCAATTGCCTTGCTGTCTCCTACCAAGGGTTCTGTTTGGATTCCAATCTGCTACGTATCAGATTAATACAAGTGCATATTAATACCAAATAGATTGGTAAAGGCCTGTAGTTAAATTTCTTCTTTTCATAAGCCACCATTTGGAGTATTTTTAGCTATGCAATTATAAAACAAGACCGGCAAGGAAAACATGATCTGCATATATTACAAATTAAAAGGTGAAGACAAAGCTTATCAGAATAGATTCACATCAGCTCAAGTGGTCTCCCATACTTGCAGTCTGTCAGGGATAAGAATTAAAAGTATTATGTTCTGGCAAAGTTTGGGCTTCAATAGTTGATTGAGTTTAATCTAGTAGGTGCTTATACAAAAGAGGAGGAGGAGGAGGAAAGAAAGGCTCAGGCACACCATTAACAAAAATGCTGAACAAGACGCTATTCTCTACAAAATATTTCCAGAAATAAACAGCACCTCCAGAACTGTGAGTAAAATATAACTAACTGACTGAAAGATCCTGGGAAAAAATGTTGATGACCAATAGCAACAGGCCATCAAAACTCAACTGCAAAGCAATACTGCTGTTCCACTCCAGCTCTGTTTCAAAGGAAAGTCGTTTTCAATGGTTGGGTAGTCAAACACAACATTAAGTAGCAAGCACTAAAAAGTTAATTGAATGTTTGCCAGTAGACATACGGCCCATTTTTATACTGGGTAATTAATTTCTTTGTTTTTATAAGAATTTTAAAGAGTGGCCAACATGTACCCTGCGGGTAATTAGCTTCATTCAAGGGAAACTCTTAACTTGTAGTGGCACGGGCCTCAGTTGCCTTTGTAAATGCACTAAAACTAACCCTGGCATCAAGAGGTCTACCTTAATACTCGTATGGATAGGGAGCATTTTAGGACCCTTGTCTGAGCTGTGAATTGAGTTATTGTGTGTTTTCCAGGCTGTATGGCCATGTTCAAAAAGCATTCTCTCCTGGCGTTTCACCTGCATCTATGACAGGTATCCTCAGAGGTTGTGAGGACTTGAGAAAATAGACCTCACAACCTCTGAGGATGCCTGCTATAGATACAGGTGAAACGTCAGGAGGGAATGCTTCTATAGCATGGCCATACAGCCCAGAAAACACACAACAACCCAGTGATTCTGGCCATGAAATACTTCCACAATACACTGCTGTGAACGTCTATCTTTGGCACACAAATTCCCTTCTAACTCTTGTATATTGTACACCTCTACCTGTCTGTTAAAAGACAAAAGACCGGGCACACATTTTAGGACTAAACAAGTTTTAAAAGTTGCTAAGTTGTTGCTTCAAGGCAAACTTCCAAGTCCCTCTATTTAGTGATATTTAATGGCTGCCTGGATCAAATTATCTAGAATTCCCAACATAAAGGTTTGTAAAAGAGTCAAGGACCCACAAAGCTGACATCGAAGCCTGGGTTGTACACTTTATACAGCTGCAGGTCTTCTCCAACAACAACACAACCAAATCAACAATAACAATAGCAGCTCCCCACTCATCCAAAACTAATACATAATATTAGGCAAGGTGAGACACCTTAATTCTAACATCACTGATTTATTTTATCCAAACATGTAGTTTTTTCTGCAATTTTGTAGCTTACTTGACTTCAGATCTATTCTGTCAAAAAGCAAAGCAATGACAAACACTTAAAAAAAATAAGGAACACTATTCCAGAAATTCTGTATTCATAGGTGAAAAGGGTTTTTTTCCCACTTCAGCTTTTGAGAGGAACATTTTTTAAACACTGTAATACTACAGTAATCTGAAAATTATTACGTCAGGAACATAAGATGTATCTTATGCATAATATGATATAATTGTACAATTTTTGGCATAAAATTATGATAAAATGATGTCCAGAAAGACAAGAGTGAAAAACTGAATTTTCTTTTTGAATGTGCTTTTTTGTGTGTGTTAAAAACAGAACTACAATATCTTGAACTGCAGGGAACATTTCCAAAAGAGGAAAACAAATATTAGTAAAACAGAGAAACTTATTTTGTCTCCTCTAGTCTTCCATAGTGTCAAGCACTTGTAAAGCATTCATTCCCATTAGAAAAAAATATTACCAGGACCAGGAAGTGAAATGACGAGCTATTACACAGTATATTCCAGAAAATTCTTCCCATTAATTGGGGGGGGGGGGGGGGGATAAATACCTTGCCTTAAACATTTTATACATCATACCAAAAGAAAATATTCCAAAACCCCTTTTTAAAAAGTTCTATTTTTATATTTTCCAGAAAACAATGGCTTTGGGACAAAAATCCTATTTTTCCCAAACCTTTACAATTAGTGATGAATCACCTAAAATGTCATTGTCGAGAATTGATATACATTGTGCAAAGGTTTTCCATCTCAGAGAAAGCCAGACCACATGTGATTTCTATTTCTTCAGTGAATGGCCTATTTGGAAAAAAATAACTCATTCATGCTTCAAAGTAGAGGGAAAACTTGTAGTACAACAACGCAAAGTAACAACTACTCAAGAATACTATGCTTACATTCAAATAATATTTATTTATTTACTATATTTATATTTATACCCTACCTTTCTCACCTCGAAGGGGACTCAGGAGGGACTAATAACAAGCAAAGACTATCCAAGACAAACAATGTAATTCAGAGTACAATTATCCAAATTCTAAACTGTTTTATTTCAGATTGACTATTTGGCATGTTTTTACTTTGCAGTTCCGCATGTCCTCGGTGAAATAGTCATTATATGGATGACTGCTTTAAAAGTGTCAGTATTAAAACTGAGCTCCTTATGTGTTCAGTAAAGCACTACTGGGTGTACATGGTCAAAGAGAAGTGTCCGTAAGAATCAGAAAGTCAAAGGAAACCAGGGGGAAAATCTGTCTTCCAAAATGGAAATTTATCAACCAGAAGAAGACAGAATGCAACATTTATAGTGATATTTGGAATCACCATTGCAAATGCTAGATAGTTTGCCGTTTGGGAGTGCTTAGAAAGAAGAACTTTGCTTATAGGGTTCTGCAACACACATGGAACCCTGTTATTATTGAATTTTGACAATGCCACCAAAGTTGCACTTCAAGTCTTATGTAACTTATATTCAAGTTGTTCATCCTTAAGTTATCTGCCAATAACAACATAGTATGTGGACAAGTTTAATGCAGTCTTGACATTTGTTCGTCACTGAGGAATGTCTATTTACCTGTCTCTCTTTGTATTCGAGACTAAACAATCCTGCAGAAAGAGTACACAGCCTTGCAGCCCAGAGCCCAAACAAGCCAAGTTAGTGTATGTGAGATGTTGGATAAAACTACACCTCGCCATGCACCCTTCAAGACAAGAGAAAGAGATGTATCATCTGTCCTCCCTTCATTTCAGGATCTGAACTATACATTTCTTGATTCCCAAGACTATTAAGGAGATAGCACCTAAAGACACAAATGAGCAATGCCGGCTGCACAGAAAACCGCCTCTCTGTTTTCTGGGGCCCTTTAATTTGAGAAAGAAAATTGGCAGTGAAGACAGAAATATATCTCATAAGTAATTAAATTTCTGGGTGGCCTTACTGCACCTATTCCTTCGAAAAGTCTGTTGATTTCCATATACAAGATGCACCCAAGACCATGTATTAATTTGGCCTCAGACCAAACTTGGCAAATCTGAGATCTGCAATAAGAAAGTTTTCCAAAGTTCAGTTTTCTTGGCAGAGTCAAAGTTCCTTCTTTACACTTTCATCCCCAATTATATATTTCTATGGTCAAATTTGAAAACAAATCCAAACACAAACTATGAATGTCAAATGCAATATTATGGAGGTGATAGAATGGATTGGGTCTTTTGGCTGGTAGAATGGTCTTTTGGGATTACAGCTGGAGGACTTGTGTTTTAATGTTCCTTTACACCAAAGGAGGAGGAGGAAAAGTAAAAGGAGGAAGAAGTTGAGGTGGAGGAGGAAGTTGAGGAAGATAAGGGGAAAGAGAAGAATAAAGAGGAGGAAGTAGTAGTAGAAGAAGAGGACAATGAGTGGGCTGTGCAGAAACTTTCCTCTGTTATTCTATATTTCTAATTATATGGGATTTCTTTCACATATAGAGGAACATTATAGAGAAAATAAACACCATCTGAAAGTGGCACCTTATCAGTATCAAAACTGACACTTGATTTTCCTGCTTGAATCTATCTGGTGTTAGTTGTAAAGCATCCTTCAAGATATATACTAGGCAACGCGCCACAAGAAAAACAAAAAGTTGGAAAAGTTGGGAGAGAAGGGGAGTACGGTACAAGAGCACCCTTCAAAGTAGGACAACACCCTTCATTTTCCAACAATTTGCAATGCTGCTTATCAACATGGAAGAGCAGACACAGCCCCTCCCCATACAAGCCAACGTCTCAAGGTCAAAGTCTTATATAGTCTGCCTTCTGTTCTACAACACAACATGCAATTAGATTGGTTCCTTTTTCTAAAAAAAAAAAATCAAACACGAATTACTTCACTGCAAAAAGGCTTTCAAGGCTCGAACACTACTTACACACGGTAGAAACGTGTAACGCTGTTGCGGTCAAGTTAGCGTAAGATATGCCATTTACACTGGCAATTTTCCACTAACAACAAAGACCCAGGCCAGTTGATGCAACGTTTTCAAATCACATGTAAACTATTTAGATGAATTCTTTTGACTGCCTGTCCCAAGGGAATGGATGGAAAATGATTTGTTTTACCCTCCGAGCTCAAAAGCTCCCTTGGGAGGTAATTCAATTGAAATTTCACATTCAGAGTAGCCAGGCAGTGATAAACAGATGCTTAAATTAGCTGCATTACGCCATAATCGAACATCTTAAGATGGGGGAAGTTTTGTTTTTCAATCAACACCGCAAAGGGGTGTGTAGCTTGCAGAAAAGTGGGGGATGCATTTTGGTATTTTGAGAAGGAATGTTTTTCATACCTCTGTAATCAATCAACCACAGTTAAGACTCCTTGAGACATAGAAACCTCTAACAACTTGGAGAATACACAGGCCCATCTGGCATTTTACTAACATAGCTTTATCTGATAAGAAAACAATATTTGGGAATAGAGCGCTTCACATCTAGCTCACATCCCCTTTCAATAATAATAACAATAATCCAACAGAAACAGTTTCCAACAATTCTGTCCAGTGTTGTCCTTCTACAAGTTTCTCAAGCATTAATTAGATTAGTTTTAGGAAATATCTCACTGAACAACAGTCAAGTGAAAAGATGACTACATCTTATCAATTCCTAGGCAAATCCAGATCTATCACAGAGCAGAATGAAAAGGGCTGTTTGGAAAGGTTTTCTGGAGTACAAGCTGGAGGAGAGGAAGATAAACTTTGGAATGCTACGTGACCATGCTGAAGAGGAAATAATCCCTCCAAAATGGCCCCAGATGAATCTGTAAAATTGATATGGCACCATCTTGGAGGTTCTGCCCAGTCACCCATGTTTTAGAGAGTAGACATATTTTTTGTTGTTGTGTCTCTTCAAAAAATTTCTGACTTATGTCAATCCTAAGGTGAACCTATCAAGGGGTTTTGTTGGCAAGATATGTTCAGAAGGGGTTTCCCTTCATCTTTCTCTGAGGACAAGAGAAAGTGGCTTGCCCAAGGGCATCCAATGGGTCTCCATGGCCAACTGGTAATTTGAACCCTGGTCTTCAGACTCATAGTCATACTCAAACCACTGCATCATGCTAGCTTATGCTGCTGATGTAAATGGAAATCAATGAATTTGACCGGGTAATCAAAAGCCTACAGCAAGCCCCAAAAGAAGACTTTACAGTAATCGTGAGGCAGCCATGTGGTGCTCTGTAAACTGCACTGAGTCTTTTTTGGGAGATGGTGGTGGGATATAAATAAACTTCTTATTGTTGTTGTTGTTGTTGCTGCTGCTGCTATTATTATTATTATTATTATTATTATTATTATTTTACTGACACAAAACCACAGTATGTCACAGCAATCAAGATCTATATGCTGGATGATGATGATGATGATGATGATGATTAGTAGTAGTAGTAGTAAAAAAAGTATTATTATTATTATTATTATTATTATTATTATTATTATGCCAAACTACAATTCTCAGAATTTGAGGGAGGGAAGAACTCTTGAGAGCTGAAGTGATGAAAAACCAATGTTTGTAGCATACTTCTGCCCCAGGCTTTATTACAAGAGCGATGCAGTGACAATAATTCCAACAATAACTAATGAATAAGTATACTCAATCTACACCACAGACCAGCATCAAGGAGTGTGTCCACTGTCGTTCTATGAGGGATTTATAGCCCTCTAAAAGAGAATTCTGGGCACTCTCTCAAAATTATTGCTCCCTGAGTTCATCGTGAAAGTATTTTATCTCTAATAATATGGGAAGGACTCCACCTTAGCACTAATACAATGAAACCCAAACATGAAACTTGGCATGCATTATAAAGCGTGTGCACTTTAGGAGCTATTTTGTTTCTAAATTGATTAATTACGTTAATTAATTAATATCAACTTGATTAGTCTGTAGTCCTTCTGTCTCTTAAGGTAAGGAGAAATAAGAATGAGCAGAGAACATGACTAGACAAACACCGGGGCAAAGGGAGAGAGATTCAAATGTTAAAGAAAGGAGGAAAGGAACAAGTAAGAGTCAGGGTGATGAGGGATCAAAGGGTTTCTAACTTTTATGAACTTGAGTTAGTCTAACAGTTTAACAAATCTATACTTCTGTGAAAAAAGAGAGGAAGTATTGTAGTATAAAAAGGGCAGATGATGATATTGTTTCAGACCTTTAACTTTTGACAAAATCAATAGAAGGAATCAGTAAACTTGTCCATCAAAAGAAAAGTCAGAAAAACAACACCTTTTATGATCCAAAATAGTTCAGCATGGTTCCTTAACTTAGCATGTGCATACCTTCAAATTACAAAGAATTTTACACTACGAAAACATGGCAAAATAGGAACACTCCAGTTATTAAATTTACTTTTTTTGCAACTCTTGACAGTCTATCCAAATATATTGTTCACCAAGTTCTGACCACTCCACGCAGCTGCCCTTCAGCAGGCTCGATTTCCTTCAAAATGTGTTGAACCTTTACCTGGTATTGAAAGACTAAAGGTAAGCTTTTGCTATATTCCTTCCATTTTCCCATGCTGCAGATTGTGGGCCACCTGCTTCCAAGCAGAGACCAGTCAAATGAACAACTTCAAACTGACTTAGAGACTAAGCTGCTAACTGGTTAAAACTGAACAGATATCAGTCTGGTAACTTTCCAGAGATGTTGCTTTGAGCTTTAGAGATGAAGACCAAAACTGAACAAATAAAATTAATTATTTATGTAATGACACAAATTACCAATGATAATCAGGTTGGATGGGATTCAGTCTGTGGGCCAAGGTTTTGTCACCTTTGTTGGGAAGCACCATGTACATCAGTGGTTCTCAACCTGGGGGTCGGGACCCCTGCGGGGGTCACCAGGGAATGTCAGAGGGGTCACCAAAGACTATCAGAAAACAGTATTTTCTGTTGGTCATGGGGTTCTGTGTGGGAAGTTTGGTCCAATTCAATTGTTGGTGGGGTTCAGAATACTCTTTGAGTGTAGGTGAACTATAAATCCCAGCAACTACAACTCACAAATGTCAAGGTCTATTTTCCCCAAACTCCACAGTGTTCACATTTGGGCATATTGCGTATTCATGTCAAGTTTGGTCCAGATCCATCATTGTTTGAGTCCACAGTGCTCTATGGATGTAGGTGAACTACAGCTCCAAACTCAAGGTCAATGCCCACCAAACCCTTCCCGTGTTTTCTGTGGCCATGGTAGTTTTATGTGCCAAGTTTGGTTCAATTCCGTTGTTGCTGGAGTTCAGAATGCTCTCTGATTGTAGCTGAACTATAAATCCCATCAACTACAACTCCCAAATGACAAAATCAATCAACCCCCCACCCTCACCCCACCACTATTCAAATTTGGGCATATCGGGTATTTGTGCCAAATTTGGTCCAGTGAATGGAAGTACATCCTGCTTATCAGATAATTGCATTACAATTAATAACAGGAGCAAAATTACAGTTATGAAGTAGCAAAATAATGTTATGGTTGGTGGTCACCACAACATGAGGAAATGTATTAAGGGGTCGTGGCATTAGGAAGGTTGAGAAACACTGATCTACATCAATGGCATGATATTAATGAGAGCGAGTGGAGTGGTTGAAATAAAGTTTTGGGATAGGGAGCCCCAGATTCAAATCTCGTCTGTCGAAAAGCTCATCAGCTAACTATGGGCCTGTCTCTGGTCCTAACTTATTTCACAAGGTTGTGAATGATTCTGAAGCAGAAAAGGGACCGCACAGAAATGTAATACATACAAATAATAAATAGTTGTACACTGGCACATCACAGCTCAGCTTTCATTTCAAGCTCTTTTTCTGCCTTTCTTCTTGAGAGCTGAACCCAGTTCTATATACCTTCAAGTTACCAACAGCTATCCTGCTCTTTTCTGTCTCTGACCCAAAGACACAGGATTGCTTATATATATATATTTGAAAAAATAAATTTCAAGCTGAAGCTAATAACCAGATCACAGAGGCCCAGTTAATGTTTCACGGCTAGCCAACAGTGCGCAAGACACAGCCAGCAGCGCTGCGAGAGGCATTTCACAGGAAAGCTTGATAGACACAGTGACAGACCCAACGCTAAAATTCAAGTTCGTTTGACCCCTAGGTTACCGCCACACTGCGGGCTACTGCTGTGGTCTGCTTTTTTGAAACCCAATGCAGCCGAGATAAAGACAGGGGAAAGCAACCTTCCCAGCTTCCTTCACTTGAGGAAGCTTGGAGCCTGGATTAATTTCACTCATCGAGTTTTGCCTGAAGAACTAACGTTTAAAGAACTGCAATGCAAAATGTTAACACTTATTCTTCCATAAAGTTTACAAGTCTGGATTTTTTTTTACTTTTTACTGAAGACAAGTATCTTGTGCTTTGATTTTTTTTTCAAACTTTAAAGAAAGAGTTTCGGAAAGGAATTAAAAACAAAGAAGCAGCACTGAAATACGCAGCAAAAGTAGTGAGCAAGAATAGCTCTTCACTTCGTTTCCTTCCTTTAGCTCAAAAACAAATAGATGAGGGTAACTGCCAGTTGCAGCTTCTTTGAAAAAGGTTGCATATGTGTATGTGTATTTCAATTACAGGTTGCTTTTTGTAAGTATTTCTGAATTACTGCAATAACAGTAGTAATACCTGAGATTTGTCCTGTAATGAATAAGAAGTGCATAGCTACTCAGAAGTTAGGCTCGTTGAGCTGAATGAGATTTATTACTAGATCGGTGTGTATACAACTGCACGCTAAATAAAGAGCTTGCTTTAAATCGGTTCAGCAGAAAGTATCTGGCTCTTATAAGAAGACAAATACTTCACAGCCACAATCTTACATGAGGCATGTGTGTGACATAGTGATAGCTCAAGGGGAGCACACAAAAAATATTCTTTGTGAGAAGAGTAACTAGCTGGTCAGCTTTTAAAAATCGAAAAACAATTCTCTTTTGCAAAAGAACACCATTATTCTTTATTCATCTTCCCTTGGATTAATAAACCACCTGGCCTAGTATATTTCTCTCCTCTTTCCAAAATATTTTATATACAGTGTGCAGAAAGGTAAAACTATTGGCAGCTTTTCTGAGTAGGATCAGTAACAACTCAAGAATCTGCCTGCTGTGCCTCTTTCAATGTTGAGAATGGTACCAAAGCTATTTAAAATACTGAACTTAAACATTCATAGTACTGTGTATTGTCGAAGGCTTTCATGGCTGGAATCACTCAGTTCTTGTGGGTTTTTTTGGGCTATATGGCCATGTTCTAGAGGCATTTCTCCTGACGTTTCGCCTGCATCTATGGCAAGCATCCTCAGAGGTGAGGTCTGCTGGAACTGGGAAACCAGTTACAGCAGTTTCTGGCTACCAGTATTAAAAAATTCTAAAATTGCAACAGCAAAAACAGCAGAGAGAAAAACAGGCAGGGACATCTAATCACCTTTCAAGAAGAGTTTGCTCCAGGCACAGTCAGCCCATTGTATGCTAATCAAGGTGGTCAGTTGAAAGATTCATACCTAGCCCAACTTACAAAAGCCCTTTGTCTCACCCTGGTCATTCCACAGATATATAAACCCCTTTTTTCCCAGCTCCAGCAGACCTCACCTCTGAGGATGCTTGCCATAGATGCAGGTGAAACGTCAGGAGAAATGCCTCTAGAACATGGCCATATAGCCCGAAAAAACCCACAAGAACTGAGGGATTCATAGTACTATTTTAGTAGGTTCAAACATGCTGCTAAGCATGCATTAAGTCACTGGACTGGTACCACAACCAAGGGCCTAATTTCCTATTCGTAATTTAGAGCACCTAAAATAAGACACCAAAATGCCAAATACAATGCTAAAAAGTCAGGAAGATAGGAAGACAGGAAGACAAGTGGGTCACACAAAACTGCCTTCCACTCGAAATCACAATTAGAACTACCGTACGTATTTCTCCCAGCCAAAGGAACTTTTGAGATTGCTGCCAAAATATTTTGAAATACCAGGACTCTGTTAGATGCATTTTGCTAAAGCAGTAACTAAGACATATTTCTTATTTACAGACAAGAAACATTCTCTACTATGTGGGTCTAGTTTTATTTTTCATTATGCAGAGTTCGAAGGTATTTTGAACTGTTCTTACCAACTGAGCCGAAACAGAAGCAAAGTCCTTCACTTTACCAAACCAAACCATATTACAGGAACTTTATCATTTTCTGCCTTCCTTAACTCTAGCCAAGTTTGCATTATGAGATAATATCTATCAGAGAAAGATGAACAGCGAAGGCAGCTTTTATACACTCAGCTAAATTTAAGGCAATCCGAAAGGGCTTCAACCAACCACCTTAGGTTCTTTTTAGCAAGATTCAAACCATGGGACAGAGAGTTACTGGGTTAGTGACAGTAAGGCAGCCCTAGACACTGACTGGAAGTAACAACATACTGAATCTCGAAGGCATTTTTTCATTCGACAAAGATAAACTATAAACAAATGTACCATGTGTAGGATCAGAGCCCATTACAATAAATTGGAACAGTAAGCTTAAGGGGAAATTAAGTAGTGTTTACATATTTATACTATACTGAAATATTTTTATTGTGAGATCTCAGGGGCAGAAAACACAGACAACAATATAAGCAATTTAAACAATTACTGGTTGAAATCAATGAATAATTTAAACAGGATAAAAGCATAATTTAAAAACTCAATGCTTTAAAGGGGCTAAAAGAGTTTCAAAAAAACTTTTATGTGTATAAGTAAATTAGGCTCCAAAGTTCAACAAAAAGCCATGCCTTAAGCTGGTGCCAAAAAGATACAGCTGTTGATGCCAGTTGGACCTCCAAAAGGAGGGCATTCCTTGAGCAAGGTACTACAGCCAGGAAGGCATTTTGCCTGTATCCTCCTCCATCCTATTTGCCCACTTGTGGGACACAGATCTCAATCCTCAGGCAGTTATATGTAAAGAGAGGTGTCAACAACCCTTGCCATGTAGATTTCTGCCTGAGGACTAAGATCTATCATAGGGGGACAACTCTGTGTCCCATCACTGGAAGTAATATGATGGAGGAGAGGTATCAGCACCATGGAGGCTAAATGGTCTAAAGTAGTGGTTCCCAATCTTTTTTTTTTACCAGAGACCACTTGACCAGGGACCACTTGAACAAGGACCACTTTGACCAGGGACCACTCTTCAACATTAGTACCAAAAGGGTTACGAATCAATTTTTGGTCAACTTTAGATTTGGTTTTATTATTTGGGGTGCTGATTCAGAAAATTGCATTGGATAGACCATATCAGCTTTAGTGTCTGATACAGAACATATGCCATCCAGTAGTCGCCATCTGCTCACCCACAGAAAACCATATTAAATAAGCCTCAGCACTATAAGAGGTTTTTGCAAGACCAGTCGCTATCGTTGCAACGATGTAGTGATTGTGAGGCTGCGGACCATATTTTAGTTCTTGTCGACCAATGGTGGTCCACGGATCACAGGTTGGGAACCACTCTTCTAAAGGCAGTAGACCACATTTTATCTTGGAAACTAAGCAGGGTCAGTCTTGGCCCATACTTGGATGTCAACAAATGCTGCAGGCTATTTTTCAGAGGAAGGAACTGGTATAACCATTTATCTCAGTATTCCTTGACTTAGAAAATTGTATGAAATTCATGGAGTTACCATAAGTTAATGGGCACTTATACACAGACATGCATCAATACCTCAAGTATCAAGACCCCAAGCCATTTAGATCTTTGAATGTCACTGTCAGCACCCTGAATTCAGAGTATCAGTCAACTGACAGAATTTGTTTTGATTGTTCCATCATTTAATTCCTTGAAAGCAATTTCTTGTTACACTCTGGGTGACAAAAATATGTGAATCAATACACCTTCATTTTTTATCATTCGGAAGTCATACAATAAAGTAAGGAAGCTGGTTGGCCTACAATATATTTAGAAAAGCAGTATTTTGACAATGGATGGGAGAACCATCGTCTAAAGACTCACCCAGGAATATAAAGTAAGAATTACAGACCTCAAAATCAGCAATAATTAAGTTAAAGGGTACAAATCTATACCCACTTTCTCTTCGATGCAAGAAAGTGTTATATTATAATTTAATACCATTTCGATTTAAGTCGAGTTATCTATCTTGAAGAGAACATGCATGCACAGAAGGGTCCTTTGTTTCTGAAAAGTATGACATAGAATAATGCACCAAAATCCCAAAGAAATTATTCAACTGCAACAACTTTGAAGGGAAACCAAGTCCAAATAATATTCCTGGCACAAGTTTGTCATTTTTAATATGACTGCAATGTATCAAATGAAGGAACAAAACTTATAGCAAGGTCTTTTTACAGATTCTCATCACTTAAGAGAATGAGAATCTCTTAAGATAAATGAGCAACTTGGATAGATGTATAAGTACACACTTGCATTGGTGTGTGTTTACATATGGACATACAGGAGACATTTTTTAACCTGAGCTTTCTTTTCCCAACAATAGGGGAGTATGAATGGAGAACGTACATTCCTGCATAGTATAGAGCGCAGCATCTAAGTGTACCATAATCTGCAAGAAATAGTTTATTTTATGGCTCCATGACATGTCATTTTAGAAGCTTCATACTACAACAATGCATTTTAGGGAATCTTTTATCCCTTGCCTTAGATGTCACTTGTCTGCAGTTAAGAATACACCAGCAGCATATAAATCTAAGAAAAGACATCAGAATGCTAGTTATCCCTAATTTTATTTTAACCATTACCAGCAATTTTGAACCACCTTTCTTTGAAAGGCCATAATTAGGGATGATAGACAAACAGTAGGTGTGGCAGGAAAAGATAGTGTGCTAGCTGTGTGTGTGTGTGTTTGGGGGGGCGGGTGTTCTTTGACAGTACAAAGCCAACAAGCATAACACCCTGCTCACACCAGTTTTGTTCCTTCAGAGTTCATCGGGTGTGAGCGATTGAGCTCTGCCTTCAGAGTGATAAATGCACATTTTGATTTGTTTCCTCTTTGAAAGCCAAGTGTGCTTTCATTGGCAGGCTGATTAAAGTGGAATTAAAACATTCTTGGAGGAAAGAGGAGGGGAGGGGGACTTGTCACCTTTTCTGCAATGCTATATTACCCCCCAGCCCCCTTTTAAGAGATAAGAACCTTCCCCCTCCCGAGTCACAGACACCAGATACTTTGGGGTAAATTAAGAAAACTCATTACATTTTGAAAAGGACGATTGTTCCTATTTTTAAAGCTCTCATTTTTCTGAATATTGGATTAAGGCACTGCGTTACAAAAGATAACTTCTGCAAAACAGTCTGGTGGTGTTTGGTTCCCCCCATACTTATTGAATTTCGACTCGGGTCCCAGAAGTCCTCATCAACAACTCCTTAACTCTACAGAAACTTTAGTCTGGGAACAGAGGTTGAATGAGTGAGTATGACTACACGAAGGGTAGGCAGAAGGTAGATCAAAGTCAATGAGCCAATTTCTAGTGGACCACCTAAAGTGCCTGTTGGTTGTAGACGACTGTGGAGGCCTTAATCCTCATCTAGCATACTTCAGATGACAACACAAGATAATTTTATCTTCATTGTTAAGGGATTCCCTCATAGACGCCCTTAATTTGCAATTTTAGAAAGATACCAATGAACCATCAGAGTGTCATGGACGGATATAGACCACAAAAGACTGGTCAGCTCACCTTGAAGTCCAGTCCAAGGAGGACTTTGGCTATATCTACGCAGATGGGATCCACAATGATGTGTCCCGCTGCTTGGAAAGAAAGCAGATACTTAAGAAACATTCATGAAATTCAGTGAAGAGGTTGATTATACTCAGCATGCGACTATGTGAGTGTGCGCGCACATGCACACACACACCCCGAGAGCTCATGAATCTACAGAAGCAGAAGTTTACATCTCCCTCTATTTAAAAACATTTAACTAAGAGGCTAAGTACAAAGCTCTGGAGAGAAAAATAGTGGAAAAGTAGTATAATTAGGAAAGCAACATCAACCATTGCCAGTGATATTGTTATTCTCCATCAAGGAAGCAATAACTTTGAGGAATAATCCCCTTAATGAACCACCAAGATGGGGTTCTGCCTTCCTAATTAAATTAAATTAAAAGTGTCAGGTATCAAACCTCAGTGGTAATAATGCACTGAAGCTACACAGTTCCTTCCCGACATGATAATATTAAACAATACTGATTTTTTTTTTAATTTCTGGGAATAAAATAGCTGTTTAGAGGCAAGCTCATAAAACAGAGACAGGGAGGAGAGGAAGGGAGAAACTGTAAATAGCAAGGAAGAGCCAACAGAATTTCACCCAAATCCTAAGCCTCTGTGAAAGGGGTGAAATAATGTCCCATCTATATCTTCATGTAAGCCTATTCAGGGGACAACTCAAGCAAGATGCTTTCCATTCTGTGTGTAGAAAGCTAATGGAAATAAAGAAACTGTGCTTGAAATATTAGCAAGCATCTAAAGCAGGCATGGGCAAAATTCAGTCCTCCAGGTGTTTTGGAATTCAACTCCCATAATTCCGAATTATGGGAGTTGAATTCCAAAACACCTGGAGGGCTGAAGTTTGCCCATGCCTGATCTAAAGATATGGTAAATGAAGGAGAAAACTACAAGGTTTAAAATTGCATTAACCCCACAGTGTTTACATTATTTTTCCTACATGCATCCAGGAAAAATACAATTTTAATTCCATGTGTGTGAATGAAAGGAGTTCTTTAATTCATGGATGGAACCGTCATCAAGTGAGGGATCCTGCTAATAGTAGAAGGAGAATGGCAATCAATTCTCTTTTCTTTTCTTCCCTTCTCTCTCAGAAATCCATTTCCACTCAGATTCCATTGACAAATTGCTGTGAGCTAAACTTCATCCAGAGGACACCATCACAAACACACTTAGGAAGCTGGACTACCCATTTAAAGAATAAAAAATGCCTTGAATCACAATCACATCAAACTACAGATACTGTTAAAGGTATATAATGTAAAATTATGGCACAAATATCAAGCAATAGTGAAATAATATTCAAAAAACCTTCTGAATAGCCCTTACTGATTCAAGTAGAAGCATAGAAAGTATGTGTATCAAGGAATGAGGCCAGAAACCAATTGAAGAAATGGAAAATTGGTTGCTATATACCTTCCCATTCTACAAAGATCAGGCAGACCCAAGAGAGTGTTCTCAAAAACGTTCGTAGGTGTTCTCAGTGTCAAAAATATGCCATAGACCAGAAAAACATTTCAGTGAAGTGGTTGAGAGCTGTTCTATTACAATAAATCTACCTGATATTAACTTTTGACAACTTTTGGATTGCACTGAATATTATGTGTCTGCAAAAATGTATAACAAATGTAATGAATTATGATAAAATAAATAAAAATATTTTTAAAAAGAGCTGTTCTATTACAAATGTAAGCACCCCAGTTGAAAAAGTGTGCATGCATACATGCTTCGTAAATACAGACAAAGCTAGAAGCAGCAGCCGCTTCTTTTTTCAAAGCACATGCTTGGTGCTACCAAAGAGATTCCTGAAAGCTTTAAAAAATTCATTAGTCTTGGCAATAAATATGGCCACTGTATTTTACTGTAACAGTATTGATCGCAGAGCACTTGACTTATCTGGAGAGATAAAACTTATCTTGACCTTGTCGAATAGGAACAGCCTGGACTTAAAAAAAGAAAGAAAACCACCAACCCCATAATAGCCCCTCGTGGGGGGAAAAGACACACAGAGATAACACAGTGATGATACAGAAAAGTACATGAGTATTAATGTTTCAGATGTAATGGGAATTTACCTTAGATTTTACACTCTCACCCACCACAAAGTGACATGTGCTACCATTTACACAAAGAACTGTATTGGAAGAGGGAGAGATGGAACTTGTCAGATTCAAAGATGGTCGGAAACTTCTGCAGAAAATGACAGAATATTAGCAACTGAATGGACTGGAAAGTCAGCAAGAGCATCACCTTTTTGCCTCTAGACAAGATTCTCAATATGCCTGTAAGCTGCCCTTTATATGCCCCACATTTTATGAGCTTCCTCGGTCATTTGATTACATTTTATTTTTTCTTTGCCATATTTATTGGAAAAGTTAAGCTGCATCCATTAGGAAAGTTTACCTAAAAGAGACAAATTCCTGTATCTTTAATCGGTCTCCAGCTTTTAGGCACACATAAGGTTCTCAAATTCTCAGAAATAAACTTAGAGAAGGATGTTTGTGGAAACGTATGCAGTACTTTGGTAATATGATTAATTTTAAAAAACCATTCTTATCTTTCATTAGAATTTTCCCCCAAGATAGGAAACTGCTTTAAAAGGCAGGTTTCTGTTTTCTGCTTGATGCAAATGTCTTAGATCTGAGAAAACCAAGATATTACCTTGAATGTCTCTGCATTTTATATAGAAACAAACCGGGAAACAATTTGCAACCGGTGTCAGGAGTGTTCCATTACTCAGTACAGAAGGGACAGAGGTCCAGCAATGTTTGACTACATGTTCTGATATTTATGCTCATATTTTGTTTTGTTAATCTTATGGTTGTGTTGTTTTTTTACTTAGTATGTTTTGTGATGTTACCTGGGAACTGCTCCGAGTCCCCTCGGAGAGATGGAGCGGTATATAAATAAAGTTTTATTATTATAATATTATTATTCAGGGGGAAAATAAAAGATGTCTCTACCACTCTTCTATTCTTCCTCACAGAATGCTTTCTCTATGTAAATGAATCACTCCAGACACAAATCTAACATTTTTATATAAGAATAATACTTTGGAAACTGTTTCTATCTTTTGTTATTGAACGTGTTTATCTCTGTTGCTTCCTCCGGTTCTCATTTATTAAGAGTTTATAGAGGAAATGCCAGAGAACTTGCAGTTTGAAGGTTATATACCCCTCAACCTGCTGTTTTAAAATTGCAGCAGAGAACATTCAGAAAGTTTGAGAGAGGGATATTTGTGACTCAAAATAATTCTCTAAATATTAACTATGCAGCAGTTACAAATCAAAAGGCTGACTTGTAGCAAAACTACTTTATAGATGTTGAATGAAAAATATTTTAAAGCTCTGCCTCTAAGATTAATGCTACAATGGTGACAAAATATTTTTCAGAATCTAGACGTTTCGTTTCCTGTTGAAGGAGCATCAATATTTTAAAAGTTATAGTATTTTACCTATTTACAGGTTGCTGGTTGCCACAAAGTGAACTAGTTAATGAACATAATAAGTACTTAGTGTATGCTGTTGATTAAGCAAGTGTTCATTAAGCAAATTATACTTGGGTGTAGCATAATTTAGATTTCAGTATGCTGAACACCACCAACAATATTGTATAACTGCTCTGCAAAAATGGAGATGAAGCCAATTAGAAGGGAAAGTGTGCCAGGTAAGAGCAAAGGGCTTTTTTGTTTTGAGCTTAATTAAAAATCATATAATTTCTTCTGCTCATACATATTTGTGTGTCTTCATACACAACACGCTCCCCAATTTTATCCTTGAGCATTTGATTGCCAAGACAAACAACTGCATTAATAGCATTGTTTCAGAAGTGTCTGCAGGAAAGGTATCTGTTTTTCACTCTTAAGGCACCCAAATGAAACCCGGAGTTTTATATTCCCACCTTAGATAATGTTTGGCTGATAGAAAGCATGCAACAAAAACTCTACATTTAAAAGAGCAACAGTATTTTCCACTGAGTGAAAACAAACAGGCTGAAAAACAACACTATCCACAGCAATGGCACAAAGAATACGGCTCCATTGCTAATTATTCAGGGAACTGAATTTAATTACAGAGAGAACATTAAATGCTTTCCAAAAAGGGGGAGGGGTGCAGAGCAGGAGAGAAAAGAAATATTTTTTGCAAAGGAGAGATCTAGCATCCATCAGCGCTACAACAGTGCCCTCTACTGCTACCACTTATTGCTGAAAAACAAGTCTCCGAGTGTCAGCAAATGGCATTTTCACTGCCTGGGCCAAAGGTTTAAGGTTTGCATATCATGCAGGATCATATATTTTACACACTAGCTCTGTAAAAGTAACACACACCCCAAACAATATTTACAATTCTCATTCAGGTTCTTGTGGGTTTTTTTCGGGCTATAGGGCCATGTTCTAGAGGCATTTCTCCTGACGTTTCTCATTCAATGCAGTCAGTATAGCTGCATTATAATGTCATTCTTACCTGTTTTATTTTTACGGAATGGCATTATTTATTATTCGCTGGACAGACATCTTGAGATCTCTGCTATAGGAGTGGTCTACAAACATTGAGAAATTGATACTGACAAAGAACCCTTGATCAAGAAAATGTCCATCCATATTAACCATTCTCATTTTCTGTACTGTCTCCAAAGGTTCAGAGAATCAGAGAGCTGGAAGAGACCACAGAGGCAATCCAGTCCAATCCTGTGCCATACAGGAATACACAATGAAGCGCTCCCAACAGATGGCCCTCCAGCCTGGCAATAAGCTTGCATTATATTTCAAGGTGGCCTCTCATTGCAAAAGATCCAGGGACAGAGCTATTTAACTTCGCAGGTATAAAAAAAATTCCTGGGCCCAGTCTTAAGCACGCAGATGCTGAGTTTGTAATTCTTTATACCCATACCGAGATCATGTTTGCAGCTCTCTGTACGAGTACTCTCTAGTCTACAATGTCATGTCTTCCAAAAATGTTGGAGCACAACTCTCATTGCCACAATCAGCACTATAATCCATCACATCTGATAGAAACCAGGTTGCAAAAGGCTATTTGTGGCTGTATGTCAGGTAGAAACACAAAGAAATTACAATTTTCAAAATCTAATAGTAACTTCAGACTTGTTCATTCTCAGCAACAACTATATTGGAATGATTGTGTGTTTCACAAGCACTGCATCTAACTGAAATGTTGTACAATTCATCATTATCACAAGTTGTTGCAGAACCTGCAGTAGAAAGCTTCGAAATATTCATGTTCTTCTCTTTACTCCCTTTCCAAATCTCCTCTAAATCTTACTTAAGGAAAATGGCAAATAACATATCTTGATAATTTTGTGCACTTAGATCACATATTATGATTACTTTGAAGGCAGTCATGAGTAAATCATATAGTCCCAAGAGCACATATACCCAGGAAAGTAAAAGTATAATATTTACAATTCTCATTCAGTGCAGTCAGTATAGCTGCATTATAATGACATTCTTACCTGTTTTATTTTTACTGAATGGCATTATTTATTATTCGCTGGACAGAAATTTTGAGATCTCTGCTATAGGAGTGGTCTACAAAGGTGTATATGAGAACTCCATAGCATTTCTAACATGGAGAAGCAATATTATAGTGGACAAGACAAAGATGGAAAGAAGGAGATAGCACAATAATGTAGCACAATATGTTGTATCAGTAGCTAGAAAAAATCTGTTAAGTAAACAGTTCATAGGATTGGGTGAGTTTCTGGACATTCCATATTAAAAGGAAGTATTTTTCTAGCAATTTGTGTTTTTTATAGATGAATAAGAAATTAAACAGCATATCTGGTAAATTATAATGCTGCAACTGCAAGGAAAAGAAGAGCAAAGTTATACAGCCAAGAGAGCAGAAAAATTGGAGGAAAGGCAAACAAAGGAAGGGAAAACCCAACAAGGGATGTTGGAGAAGGGACGGTGCCATTTTATCCTGAAGCATGAAATGATTTTGATAACCAGGGAGCCCAGAAATAATTTTGCAGCTATATATGGGAACAGCAGTTTTAGTCCTTATATAATTTTCAAGAATTCATTCGGATGATCTTTGCAAATGGCTGTTGCTATTCTGTTGTTTGCCAGCTCAATATGGGACACTCACTTCTCCACATCTTGAACACTGCATTTACAATCTATTTTCAAAAAACAACAACTGAAAAACAGTTAGAAAAATCGGATCTATTCACAATTTATGTCAAGCACTATTACTTTATATGTGTAGCCAAATTGTTAAAAAGAAGTTCAAATGATCTGCCCTATGCTGTCTTACACTAAGGGTACACAAGAACATTGTTTTAAAATCTAGAATATCATATTCCTCACTAAATAAAATGTTCCTTTTATTTAAACTGTTGTTTGAACTCCTCTTGACATCACTAATGTATCATTTTTAAGTAAAAGTCTATTAAAGAAATGTATTGTAAAGACTTCCACCCTTCTCCATACCATGTGATTTGCTTCAAACACTTTTTTTTTAAAAAAATGAGGTTTTCAATGAAAACGCTGCTTCTCGAAAACAGCTATGTCTTTGTGTGATATGTAATTTTATGTGCAATATTTAATAACATTTAATGTTTTATCAGGGGAGGATCAATTTTGATGTTTTATACGGTTTTTAATCAATGGCATTGAATTGTTGCCAATACCATGAACTGCCCTGAGTCCCCTTTAGGTTTGAGAAGGGCAGAATACAAATACCACAAATAAATAAATAAATGCATAACACAAAATGTAAGTTGGGAACAATTCCATCTGTACCTTGCTACACAAAGAGAGATTAAGTATTGCCAAGTCAACGAACACAGTATGCCAGAGAATGTGATATCAACTAACACTAGTAAGCTCATTAATAAACAGAAAAATAGCTGATTGATAAAAATTGATAGACTTCAATTCAATGGTTCTGGATTACTCCAGAAATGCAGAATAATCATAATAATCAACAAAACATGTAGAATAATCACAGGATGTCTCAAACCTACACCTGTTGATAGACTCTACTAGCTAGTTACCACTCCTCTTAATGTTTCCCCAGCAACAGAATGAGTATCCCTCTGGGCAGCTAAACCAGAAAATCCCAATTGGATGGCTCCCCCATGAGGGTCTTCCTCCAGGGGCAAACCAAGAATGGGCAACTTGGAAGTCCCTGAACAGACTCAGAAGTGGAGTGGGAAGACAACCTGGCAAAAGGTGCAATCTAGAAGAATTCTCCACCTTGTACAACTGTGGAGCAGAACAAACAACTCCACAAATGTATGCTTGTCCATAATGCCCTGCCTCGTGCACAGAGATAGTGTTGTTTGGAGCTACGGACAATGTGGTCGCTGTTGCCGATTTTTGGGCAAAAATTATTTAGCTGTTTGTGTTCCCTCTATTTTTATCAGTTTTATACTTATGTGTGAGATGCTTTTGACAAATAAATAAATAAAAACTCCAGAAATTTTCTCATTCTTAACTATGGTTGCCAATTCATAACCATTTCTTCAAACAATACAAAGCTGATGCACTGTTTCTGCTTTGTTTGGCAACATAACCAAGAATGTGATGATCCAACATATCCTGAGTGTGTATATGTCTTCAAATCACAGGCCAACCTATGGTAACCACATTGATTTTATAGGGTTTTCTTGGCCAAGGAAGGCACAGAGTTGGTTTTGCAAATTCCTTCCTCTAAAATAGAGCCTACAGCATTCATTGGTGGTCTTCCATCCAAGTAAGATCTGGTTTAACTTCCGAGATCTGATGGGATCTGGTGCAGTGAGTGTAAACCATGTAGGACAATAGCAAGAGGCCTTATCACAAAATAAAATTACAATATACTATTACTAAAATCCGAGTGCCATTGCTAAAGCACTGAACTTGGTAGTCTCAAAGGTCTGGTGTGGCCTTGGGAAAAGGAAAGGTGTATGTGTGTAGAAGAGCCAAGTGTTTAATCTTCTAAAACTGCAGCAATGTTGACAGGAAATCATTAACAGATTTCACCTCCCACACAATGCTAAATACAAGGAAAGTGCTGAAATCATTTGCACTGCCATTATACTTTCACTTCATTTACTGATTATGACTTTGTATGAAAGACTCCAAATTTGTCTGAGCAGCATCCAAACATGTTTTTGAAATGTGCATGGGAAGTTGAGAAAGAATCTAATTTTACTAAACAATGTGTACGAGTAAGATCAAGAAAGAAGAGACCAACAATGAGATTTAGGTTTCTGTTACATTGCATGATAAATCTAAATTTTAAAAATAAGATGGGCTGAAATGGTGAATTGCTTTTTAATGCAGATTGTGGAAATTGGTCTGAAGAAGTTAAAGGGAGGAAAGTGTTGGCTGTAAAAGCAGCAAGGTGGACAATACCAATATTTTTTAAACCAACATACTCAGAAGAAAAAGATAGCTCTGTAGCAATAAAAGCTTTGTTCATATGACATGAAAGCTCATTGTGTGGTGTCATAATTACATTTGAAGGTTACCAAAGGCTGTATATTTGGTTGCTAACCCTTCCATGATGCATGTGAAATCTTGGTTTACTCATCTTGCAAAAAGCTACGCATTGTTATTGATGCTTGCCATGTTACATGACTAGCGAAGTCAGGCCAGTTATTACTAGACAGTGAAGATAAACCTCTTATATAGAAATGCAGAGAGCATATCTAGACCGATACAAAAGAGGTACATGCTATGGAAACAGAACACTCAAATCTCACCTTAATTTTGCAATTCAGATAAAGTCCAATTAACAACCCAAGTAGGAAGGCCAGTTTCAGCCTGCTTGAAGCAAGCATTCCTTTCCAGCAAAAATATCAGCTAAATGTAACTTTATGAAAAGATGGGGGGGGGGGGGGAGAAGCTATCCCCTGTGTCACATACGGTGAGAGATTTCTGCAAAACTTCAGTGAGGATTGAGACTAAACCTTCACTGTTTCTGTAGTCACATCTTGGCTAGAGTTGCTTCATTTTGACTGCCTATAGCGCAGAAATTAACCAACAAAAATGGAACATCTAGAATGGGTGAGGGAGACAGGAACAATACTTATCTTTAGTCGTCCCATATCTTAAAGGAGAAAATTGATGTACAGACTAATAAAGAAATTGCTATTATTCTTTTACCTGAGAGAACACCTTTCCTACAACTTAGATCTTCTAGCATGACTCAACTCCCATGGAAACGGACCACAGGATCACATTGGAGGACCTAAATAGCCCTAGAAGGGTGTTCTCTTTAGAAATCTCTAGGTCCTCCAGGTTGGCTAAGGGATGCTGATCAAATAGTCACACCAGAGGAGATGTCTAGAGAACATTTTAAATCAAATTCATGACATATCAAATATGCTAAAATCAAAACTTCATATGCAGAAAGGTCTTTCTCTCCTACTCTTTCGCCAACTAAAAAAAGGTATAGGTTTTCCTCATCTTCAAACCTAGTTTTGGAAGGGCATGTGAGGAGCAACATTTGTTGTGTTTCTAAGGCTCCTTCCACACAGCTGAATTAAATCCCATATGTTCTGCTTTGAACTGGGATGTATGGTAGTGTGGACTCAGATAACCCACTTCAAAGCAGATATTGTGGGATTTTCTGCCTTGATATTCTGGGTTATATGGCTGTGTGGAAGGGGCCTCAGACAGGGTTGGTGCAACATCCCATTGGGCTCATTGTGGTCCAAAGATGCTCATGAGATCAAGATCAAGCACACTTCACCCTCATGAATTGCAATGAAGGGAAGTGGAGTAAGGACCTTAACAAGTTTTTCTAAAAAAAAAAAAAAAAACCAGACCCAAAGGGAAACAGCCCCAAGGCTGCTATTCTGCAGTTAAATACAATTAAAACATGGAGTAGAGGGAAGATGAAAAGAAAAGTACGGTATCCAGAATCTACACCCCCCCCCAACCCCATTTTTTAACACTGGACACAAAATTATTCTGCTTCTCTTAAGAAACAGTTCTATTCTCTAGTGGAAAAAAATGTTGTCATATCCTAAAGGTCAACAAACATGAGTAATTACAGGCAAGGATAAAAGTCTGTTTCCATATTAATCATTTATTTCATGAAGTGCTCAAAGAAAAACTAAGAACTGCAAAAGGTAATTGCATTTCAGTTCTTATGGCCAATTGTGAAGCAATGGTGAAATGCAAAATTTTCAAGAAAAAAATCAATTTCTTTACTTGTTTTTCGTGGAATTTTCAATTTCTGAAAATGCAGAAAAAATGGGGAAAAACCAGACAAATTTCATACCTCCAAACCTGTAATTAGCTTTCATTAGATAAGTATACCGAGGAAATACTGAAATGATGAATGCATACTTCTTATGAACTAAAATTTGTATGTTTCCCCCAGTGCTTTCGCTCTTTCCACTTACATTATACAACGTAAGAGTCATTTTTGTTCTCAGAAACTTTACCTATATTGTAATTAAAAAAAATCTTTGAATAAAGCTTTAAACTACGCTGAGGCTGCAATCTCCTTGAAACTAAGTGGGACTTTTCTTAAAACCTGCACGGGACCGTACCATAAGTAGACTTATATATTTCCTGATCAAATATTTGTGTTCCAACTGGCTATGAGGGAAACCCTTTGAGATGTTGTATACAACATGGAAGATTAATGTGATTAACATAATAGACTAATTTAATATTAAGGCTTAACAAAAATGCTACCGTATATCCAATTTCAAGTAATTTATACCTTTTAAATTTAGAAATGCTAGAAAATCTGTGAAACTGTTCAGAACAGTTAAAGAAGTTATTGGAAAAGTGATAGACACAACTGCCAATAAACAAGGCTACACTGAAAATTATCTGGAATAGTAAAGACTGCAAAATACCACATACCTGGATAAGCAATGTGAATTTGGTATAAGGAATGTGAAGTACATTTTTGTGACTTTACGTAAGATCCAGCTCAGGAATTAGTATTGTCTGGAACCTAGAGAAGTGTTGGCCCATAATATCGTTGAGCTGTAACATGACTAATTCTGATAACAAACATTCACAGATTCAAATCTCAGAGATGGACAGAAGCCAAGAATGCCATACTCTTTTTTTTCAGGAACATTTACAACCATTACCATGGCATCTAGAACAAGCATGGGCAAACTTTGGCCCTCTGGGTGTGTTTGACATCAAATCCCAGAAATCCCAGCCAGTTACTGGCTGGTGGAAATTGTGGGAGTTGAAGTCCACAACATCTGGAGGGCCAAAGTTTGCCCATGCCTGATCTAGACTCATACTTAGCAAAAAGCTCCACACTTCCATGTTGTAACCCACATGAGTACTTTCAAGTATTTCATAAAAGTGTGTTCTGAATCAGAAAACAATACCAGTTACTAATAAACCATAATTCTTTGCTTCTTTCAAATGTATGCAATTTTGATATTCTCAGTTTCCTTTTTCTGAAATATCAGAATTAGTTTGTGGGTAAGGAACACCTCTAAAAAGAATATTATTTTTAAAAAATGTATTTATTTTACACAGTTTATTGTGAGGATTTATAGAAAATCCTCATTTCACAAAGAGATTGTTTTCCAGGGTCTGAGGTGAGCTTGCAGCCAATATGCTTCAATTTGCAAGCAGTGGGAAGGCGAAGAATTATATATCAGGCATATAGTTATAGGATTTCAATTCAGACCACCAGAAAATCATTACCTTAGTACGATTTTGCACACATTAACGACTTAAAATATTATTTACAGGCTAGAGTGCAGCCCTGTCCTGGCCAAAAATCCTTCTTAAATACCAAACCAAATGTGTGAAATAAGATTGAGAACTGGACTAACCGCCAAGCCAAGTTGCAAAATGAGTCACATTTACCCTAATCTGCAAAATGAATGCAAATAATAGCAACATTGTAGAAGGGAAACACCACAAAAATCCATTTTGAAACTTGAATTATCCATCATAGAAGATGCCTGATTTTCCCTTGGAAATTTACAATCGATGCCCTACTGTTTCTAGAAGACGGTTATTCAACCTAAGGACAGTGTCATATGCTTCTTTCAGCTTCAATACATATTCAGTGATCTTCAGTGCAACGGAGAAATACAAGTAGTTGTAAACCATGCTAGCTAATGGAACTTTCAGTTAAAGAAGATACTGAAGATATTGAAGAGAATATTACAACTTTCATATCCTCTTTAGAAGTACTGAGACATAATAGTAATAATTATTATTTTTATTTATTTACTTATTTATTTATAGACCACCCTCTGTCTGCGAAGGAACTCACTAGTTTGACTAGAAACATGTGGAGCTTGGTCCAATCCAGAAAGTAAATTCTCATGTTTATTAGTAGATGCTCACTGACTTTCTTTTTTCTTTTTTTATTCAAATAGACATATATTTGCAAGTGTTTACAGTGCAATACTTTCCAGCTATTAGTGTTCCGTAATCATTTCTCAAATAATATATTTTCTTTAAGGGGTCACAGTCTTCTACTTAAATCTATATAAATAAAAATGTAATGTTCGTTTGTGGGATTAACAGAACTCAAAAACCACTGGACGAATTGACACCAAATTTGGACACAAGACACCTAACAGCCCAATGGATGTCCTTCACTCAAAAAAATGATTTTGTCATATGGGAGTTATACTTGCTGGGATTTATAGTTCACCTACAATCAAAGAGCATTCTCAACCTCACCAACGATGGAATTGAGCCAAACTTGGCACACAGTTCTCCCATGGCCAACAGAAAATACTCGAAGGGTTTGGTGGGCAGTGTCCTTTGGTTTTGGAGTTGTAGTTCACCTACATCCAGAGATCACTGTGGACTCAAACAAGGATGGATGTGGACCAAACTCTACACAAATACTCAATCTGCCCAAATGTGAGCACTGGTGGAGTTTGGGGAAAATAGAATCTTGACATTTGGGAGTTGTAGTTGCTGGGATTTATAGTTCATCTACAATCACAGAGCATTCTGAACCCCACCAACAATAGAATTGGACCAAACCTCCCACACAGAACCCCCATGTGGGCCACAGCAATGCGTGGCAGGGGACGGTTGGTAGTACATATAAAGGTATCGTAAACTCTTACTTAACATGCACTTCCTCCTTGTCTACAGCTCACTGACTTTCTGATCCTGAACATTATGATTTATGAGGACGTGCATTGGATAGTGGCTAGCTAGGAAGACAAAACATACGCAATAAATATACATAAGAATTTTTGACTATCACTAAGCCTTTGTCCCCTACCCCACATTTTCTGCACTCTACAAAAATGCTATAAAGCTCACTGTTTGAGTCCTGTTGAGAATCCAATCTTATGTATGTTCAGTCACATGCACGTTCTATTGTATTAGGTATTTGAGTGGTTTGTAAAGATGTTATTGCAAACTGTCCTAACTTTTTATATAAATGGAGAAGTGATATGTATACATTTCTTACATAAATGAATGTAACAGACCTACTAGAATGATCACTGAATGTTATCATATTATTGAATTATTCAAATATAAGTAAAAAGGCAAGGCTCACGAAATGTCAAATTATTTTGCCGTTGGTTCCCCCCCCCCCCCCCCCCATATAGTACTCTCAGTGCAGGAAACACTGGCCTTCCTTATTAAGAAGATAAATGGCTGCGCGCACAAATTCTCTCATTTGATAAATGCACCCCCAACCCACAAACCAAGAAAGACACACCGGAAAAGCTGCACTTTCAGTGGCAGTGTGGCTTTAAGGTACATGACACAGAAATAAAAGCTCCTTTAATGAATGCTTTCAAGTTGTTCATACAAAACCAAGCATTTCTTTGTTTTGCATTTAATTTGCAATAGGATACCCAGCAGCTTAGCTAAAAGCGCTTTTTTGGCCAGGGACTCGCCGCCTGCTGAGATGGGCTCCATGCAGAGGTAACACTCTATTGGAGACCAAATCCTCCAAGCTGCATTGCGTTCTCCTTTAAAGTTAATCTGAACATGCCGGACTCCAGAGGAAATGAAAGGTGAGTTTCTCTCCCTTCCTATGGCACTGAGACTTCCTGAGCAGAGCTGATTGGTCAGAACCTGCTATTTCCTCCTTGCTATTCCCAATTGTGTCTGCCAGACAGAATTAGTGTGGCACACATACAAAAAGGGGGGGGGGGTGAGAGAGAGAACGCTCCAAACTCACTGCTAATGTGTAAATATGCAAAGACTAAGCCTACGTGGAAAAGCTAACACTGGAGAAACTACTTTACACAAAATAAGTACTCTTGTAAACTATTATTATCCTAAAATGAGCTTTTTCACAATATTTAAAATCGGAAAGCTGGCTTGACACTAACCGCAAGCCAAAAAAGAAGAAGAAGAAAACACGTATCAAGGATGTTACCACGCTAACCATTTTTCACTTATTGGTTCCAAATGGCCGACTTGAGAGGAGCCTGTGTTGAGGCCGGAAGGGGGCCTTCGAGATCCTCTGGTCCACCCAGTTAAAATCAAATGCCACCCCGGGTGGTCTCAAGTTTAATCTCAAGAAAAGGAACCAAATGGCTTGATCCTGAGCTACATTTACATGGAAGCAAGCTTTGTTAATCCTAATGAGGACCCACTCCTAAAAATGCATACTCAGTAGGTTCTTGTGGGTTTTTTTCGGGCTATATGGCCATGTTCTAGAGACATTTTCTCCATATAGCTCGAAAAAACCCACAAGAACCTAGTGATTCCAGCCATGAAAGCCTTCGACAATACAATGCCTACTCAGTTTTGCAACTCCAAAAATTAAAACAATTCCAAATGTGTGCAGTGTATAAAAATCTACAATATTCATCTGGATTGAGAAAACACATTTACTGTCCACTGTTTTGCCTTCAGATGCCAATTGTCCAGAACTACAAGCACATTCAGACACATAATAGGACATAGGTCCAGGGAAGTCATGCTACCCCTCTATTCTGCTTTGGTTAGACCACACCCGGAATATTGTGTCCAATTCTGGGCACCACAATTCAAGAGAGATATTGTCAAGCTGGAATGTGTCCAGAGGAGGGCGACTAAAATGATCAAGGGTCTGGAGAACAAGCCCTATGAGGAGCGGCTTAAGGAGCTGGGCATGTTTAGCCTGAAGAAGAGAAGGCTGAGAGGAGATATGATAGCCATGTATAAATATGTGAAAGGAAGCCACAGGGAGGAGGGAGCAAGCTTGTTTTCTGCTTCCTTGGAGACTAGGACGCGGAACAATGGCTTCAAACTACAAGAATGGAGATTCCATCTGAACATGAGGAAGAACTTCCTGACTGTGAGAGCCGTTCAGCAGTGGAACTCTCTGCCCCGGAGTGTGGTGGAGGCTCCTTCTTTGGAAGCTTTTAAACAGAGGCTGGATGGCCATCTGTCAGGGGAGATTTGAATGCAATATACCTGCTTCATGGCAGGAGGTTGGACTGGATGGCCCATGAGGTCTCTTCCAACTCTTTGATTCTATGATTCTATGATTCTAAGATAATCAAATACTGCTAACCCTAGTATCTATATACCTGTTCTAATGGAAATACCGCTGATAAAATACCATAGAGGCAAAACTGATTATTATTTTTTTTAGCAACAGAATAATATATGCCTGGAAATAATAGCACCTCTCAAATTTGGTAAGTGATGTATCCTTCCACTGAAAGTGGAATATCCCCACCATTCAATCAAAGAAATCTGAAAACACACCCTACTGACACACTTAACACCATAAAATAAAGGATAGAAAGAAAAGAGCTATTTATCCAGGAGAAAGGTCACTTTAGTCATGGTTTCTCTCAAGCCATTCTCCATGTTCACAATCATGCGCAAACTTCACAAAGCTGCTTTCATCTCACTGCAATAACTATGAATTATTTCATGGTGGTTAACATTGATTAGCATTACATTCATATCTTGATTTTCCTCCAAGAATCAGCACATATATCACTCCCTGATGTTGTTACTGCATGCCTTCAAGTCATTTTCAACTTTATGGAGATCCTAAGACAAATCTGTAACAGGGTTTGCTTTGCAAGAAGGTCTGCCCTAGTATTCCTCTGGAACTGAGAGAGAATGACTTGTCCAAGGTCACCTAATGGGTTTCCACATCCTAATGGGCATTCAGACCCTGGTCTCCCAATGTCCTAGTCAAAATTCACAAACCGCTATAACACATTTACTCCCACTCCCTGACATACTTCCAAATATTCCTGAAAAGAAGGGATAGCTACTTATTGAGGCCTTAACTTTAGAAAATGCATTTTTCAATAGGAAACTACCACCGCCGTGCAATTTGCCCCTTGGAGGCAAGCAAATGGTTGGCAAATTGTACATCCCAGCACTTCTCCTGACAAGATGAAGTCGTGCTACGTTTCCTCAGCAGGGGATGGTCTGGGATGACTGCACTTCGCCGTTTTCCCTCTGACTTTGCTTCCTAAACCTAAATGCTTCAAGACTGTTTAATGAGGAAGAATGAACCACAGATGCAGCAGTCATAATGCGTCATTGTTTCTGTGGCCTCATAATGTTCTTGCTTCCCTACCACCACCTTATTCTTGTAAAACAGGAGTGGGCAACTGTGGTAGGTCCAGGGGCCAATTTTCTGCCCCCGAACTATCCATGAGCCACACACCCTGCCAAAAATTGCTCCTACTAAAATCTACACCCCTAAATCAAAAGTGGCAAAAGTCCCGTTCTGTTTTTGAAAAACTGGGTTGATTTGTTTGTGTTTGCTATTTAAAATGCAAATTGCTGCTCCTGTCAGCATCTAAGACAGGGGTCCACAAACTTTTTAAACAGAGGACCAGGTCACTGTCCCTCAAACTGTTGGAGGGCCAGATTATAATTTGGAAAAAAAACATGAATTCCTATGCACGCTGCACACATCTTATTTGTAGTGTAAAAAAACACTTAAAAACAATACAATAATTAAAATGAGGAACAATGTTAACAAATATAAACTTATTCGTATTTCAATGGGAGATGTGGGCCTGCTTTTGGCTGATGGGATAGGGTTGTTGTTGTTATGTGCTTTCAAGTCGTTTCAGACTTAGGTTGACCCTGACGAGGGCCGAGTAAATGACCATGGAGGGCCGCATCCGGCCCCCGGGCCTTAGTTTGAGGACCCCTGGTCTAAGAGATGCAATTTAATGGAGAAAAAAAGCAGACCATAGTCTGGGCCACAAAAACAACTTTGAAGGTTCACGTGAGGCTTCAGTGCCACAATTTGTCCAACTCATCTAAAAAGTGAGCCTCCAGGACTTAACTAAATTGACAGCAATATTTTAAAATAACTTTTGAAGTTATATTCCTTGCTGGCACCAAATCTCAATATTGTTTAAGTAGAAACACTGCTGCATCATTTATTCAATTCTGGAGTAGGTTTAATAGAATTTGCAATGCATTGTTCTTGTTATTTTAGCAAAAGAGAGTAGGATTGAGATGCCCACACAGAAATTGAAGAGTGATGGCAAACAGAATTATCGATGAAGAGAACAAACATTCTGTTACACACTGCATTTATTTGTGTTTATCAGCTTTTGTCTTCATTTACAGACACGTTAGCGAGATTATTCTTGTAGGGAAATCAAAGGGCAAAACAATGTGCCTTGTCCACCTGAGGCTTTGGAGTGACCTCTGCCAAAATGGACAGAAGTGCCACAAAAACTGTATATAGGACAAGGCATACCCAGCAGACTGTGCTTATTATCCTAATTTGAAACATATGCATTCCGGGCAAAAAGGTTCCCGATGCTCCATGTGTAATCAGATCTTCAAGCTATATGCAGCGCAGGAAGCAAACTGACCACCAAATAAAGCAAAACATTGTCAAGAAAGGGGCGGGAGGAGCCGGAGAAACGTGATATGACAACTGGAGCCAAATTTAAAATAAAATTCTCCTGAAAAAGCATGCTAAGAAATTAATACCATTAACCCCAAATACACAAAATAATGAGCTCTTTTCCCTTTTCAGTGATTTTTCTCCTTTGGTTCCTTTCCTTCTGCTCTCCGTATATGGAACTAACGGGACAACTGTACCTCAACAATTATTTTCCATTCAATGCAATAAAATAAAATAAAATCAGGATCTAATCAAAGTAGTTATTCACCATAAAACTAATGGCGTATCATCTTGTATTTAACTAGCTGTCCCCTGCTATGCATTGTTGTGGCCCAGTCCGTGTATATGTGTTTTGTATGTGTATATATTTGTGTATATGTGTATTTATGTGTGTTTGCATCTATATATGTGCTTTTGTGCATGCGTTGTAATGTATTTTTTTTTTTTGCTTTTTAAGCCTCTTCCACTGTGTTTTTCAGTGTTTTTATAAGTGTTGGTCACTTGTTGGCCTCATAGGTGTATTGTGTCCAAATATGGTATCAATTCGTCCAGTGGTTTTTGAATTATGTTAATCCCACAAATGAACATTAAATTTTATTTATATAAATATCAAAATGTTTCCCCCCATAGTTGGAGCAATTTTCATTTAACTTTTGACTCATCTGAAAAAAGGTACAATACCACCCATCACAAAGATTTGAGACATACAACTTTCAATATAGCACACAATATCATTACATTCCAGTTTTGACCTCACAAACACAACAAAATACATCCCTTACCGTTTGCTAGTGGTCTATTAAAAATTAATATCCTGAATTTTCTTTAGCTCTGAGGGGGAGGGAAGCCTGTACTATAGATTAAACTATGTTTAAGGAAATACTTCCTTCTTAATCATAATTATTGAAATATTTTTCTGGGCAGCTACAACGTACATGATCTTAGAACAGACTCACCAATCTATTTATTTTTAAGAGCCCGGCTACTTATTTTGCCATAAAAATAACAAAGCTGATCAGGCATCACCCCATTCTCTCCCCACACCCTCCAGCCCTGCTCTCGCTGCTGTTTCTTTCCTCTGAAATGTGTCTTTCCTACTGGCTCTTTTCCAACTGCATCCTCTGTCTGCTTCTCAAGCTTGGCTGCCTTTCTCATTTTGTCTGTTTCTCCTGTTGCTTCTTCCTGCTCAGGTTGATGCCTACATGAAAGTTGATTTGTACAAAAGCAATCAGTGTCTGGCGCTAGACATGTGGAATGCCAGAGGGAACTTAATACAGACTTTTGCAGTGCTTAACCATCAAGCATGGGCAGCGGCAGGAGAAGCCGTTTCAGGCTGGCCTCCTCTTCAGAAAGGGAAGAGGGACGGAATAGAGCAAGCTATTTTTCAAAACCATATTCTTTAGTCCAAGAAGGGAGCAAGATTCCCAAACCTACTCCCTTCTTGTGCTGAGAAACATCATTCTTCCATCGGAGTTGTTTCTTAGAAAACGGAATGAACTCTGCAAAACAATTCAGGGACTATTGCTGTGTGATAAACAATTGCTTTAACTATTGAAGATAAACAAGTCACTGCTGTTAGTACAGGTTAAACATCCCTAATTAAAAAGCTGAAATTGAAACTTTTGTTGTTGTTCATTCGTTCAGTCGTCTCCGACTCTTCGTGACCTCATGGACCAGCCCATGCCAGAGCTCCCTGTCGGCCGTCACCACCCCCAGCTCCTTCAAGGTCAGTCCAGTCACTTCAAGGATGCCATCCATTCATCTTGCCCTTGGTCGGCCCCTCTTCCTTTTGCCTTCCACTTTCCCCAGCATAATTGTCTTCTCTAGGCTTTCCTGTCTCCTCATGATGTGACCAAAGTACTTCAACTTTGTCTCTAGTATCCTTCCCTCCAATGAGCAGCCGGGCTTTATTTCCTGGAGGATGGACTGGTTGGATCTTCTCGCAGTCCAAGGCACTCTCAGAACTTTCCTCCAACACCACAGCTCAAAAGCATCAATCTTCCTTCGCTCAGACTTACCTAAGGTCCAGCTCTCACATCCATAGGTTACTACAGGGAATACCATGGCTTTGACTAGGCAATGGATCTTTGTTGCCAGTGTGAAACTTTAATGCACATAAACTTTGTTTCATGCAAAAAATATTTGAAATACTACATAAAATTATCTTCAGGCTATGTTTATAAGGTGTATATGAAACGTAAACAACGTTCACATTTAGACTTGGGTCCCATTTCCAAAATTTCTTGTTATGCACATATATTTTATTTATTTATTTGACTTGTATACCGCTACTCCCAATTTGGCTCGGAGCAGTTTAGAGCAGTAGATTAAAACAATACAATTCACTTTAAAATACAATAAAACAAGAACAGACATAGAACAGATATATGCAAATATAAGTATTCAAAAATTTAAAAAAAATTGAAATTCAAGACACTTCAGGCGCCAAGCATTTTGGATACAGGATATTCAACCTGTAGCTCTCTGTTCTGTTTTTGGTTTTTTTCGAAATTCAAGGATCATTATAGAAACATATGTCTTTTCATAGCTTTGGATTTTCAAAATACTTGCTATGGAGATGGCAATACCGACAGCCAACTTCTTCCTTTGGCCTGATTCATGTACGTCTTTCCTTCAAAAGACTGTATGACATTACATCATGCAGAGACCCTGGCCAGCTTCATTCACAAAGATATCCATCAGGCTGCCAACTACTTCTTCAGCCTCCTTTCATAGAATCATAGAATCATAGAATCAAAGAGTTGGAAGAGACCTCATGGGCCATCCAGTCCAACCCCCTGCCAAGAAGCAGGAATATTGCATTCAAATCACCCCTGACAAATGGCCATCCAGCCTCTGCTTAAAAGCTTCCAAAGAAGGAGCCTCCACCACACTCCGGGGCAGAGAGTTCCACTGCTGAACGGCTCTCACAGTCAGGAAGTTCTTCCTCATGTTCAGATGGAATCTCCTCTCTTGTAGTTTGAAGCCATTGTTCCGCGTCCTAGTCTCCAAGGAAGCAGAAAACAAGCTTGCTCCCTCCTCCCTGTGGCTTCCTCTCACATATTTATACATGGCTATCATATCTCCTCTCAGCCTTCTCTTCTTCAGGCTAAACATGCCCAGTTCCCTAAGCCGCTCCTCATAGGGCTTGTTCTCCAGACCCTTGATCATTTTAGTCGCCCTCCTCTGGACACATTCCAGCTTGTCAGTATCTCTCTTGAATTGTGGTGCCCAGAATTGGACACAGTATTCCAGATGTGGTCTAACCAAAGCAGAATAGAGGGGTAGCATTACTTCCTTAGATCTAGACACTATGCTCCTATTGATGCAGGCCAAAATCCCATTGGCTTTTTTTGCTGTCACATCACATTGTTGGCTCATGTTTAACTTGTTGTCCACGAGGACTCCAAGATCTTTTTCACACGTACTGCTCTCGAGCCAGGCGTCCCCCATTCTGTATCTTTGCATTTCATTTTTTCTGCCAAAGTGGAGTATCTTGCATTTGTCACTGTTGAACTTCATTTTGTTAGTTTTGGCCCATCTCTCTAATCTGTCAAGATCGTTTTGAATTCTGCTCCTGTCCTCTGGACTATTGGCTATCCCTCCCAATTTGGTGTCATCTGCAAACTTGATGATCATGCCTTCTAGCCCTTCATCTAAGTCATTAATAAAGATGTTGAACAGGACCGGACCCAGGACGGAACCCTGCGGCACTCCGCTCGTCACTTCTTTCCAAGATGAAGAGGAAGCATAAGTGAGCACTCTCTGTGTTCGTCCACTTAACCAATTACAGATCCACTTTGCAAAACCCAACCCTATATCTTCCACTCCATCCTTTCTTTGTCCACTTCTTCCTCTTTATCATCTATTCCTTTATTTAACCTTCTGTCACTTTATGAAACTTTCTTTCCTCAATCCCTTTTGAATTGCATTCATCACATTCAGTTCTATGACTCACATTTCTCATGTCCTGTTACTCCTATCCTGTTTTCTCCCTGTCTGCTATTCCTTCAAGAGCCAGCATGGTTTGAATGTTGGACTATGACTCTGGAGACCGGGATTTGAATCCTCCTCACTCATACAATCCACTGAGTGATCTTAGGCAAAGCATACTCTCTCAGCCTCAGAGGAAAGCAATGGCAAATATCTTCTGAAGAAACCTTACTAAGAAAACCCTGTGATAGATGTGTCTTAAGTCAGAAATTACTTGAAAAGATACAACAACAACACAACTTTTATGGGTTGTTGTAGGTTTTTCGGGCTATATGGCCATGTTCTAGAAGCATTCTCTCCTGACATTTCGCCTCCATCTATGGCAGGCATCCTCAGAGATTGTGAGCTCTGTTGGAAACTAGGCAAGTGGGGTTTATATATCTGTGGAATGATGTCCAGGGTGGGAGAAAGAACTCTTGTCTGTTGGAGCTAGGTGGGAATGTTTCAGTTGGGCATCTTGATTAGCATTTGTTGGCCTGACAGTTTTTAGATGTGGCTTCTTACTGCCTGGGGGAATCCTTTGTTTAAAGGTGATTAACTGTCCCTAATTCTTTCTTGTCTGGAGTTCCCCTGTGTTTGAATATTGTTCTTTATTTCCTGTTATAATTTTAGAGGGTTTTTTTAATACTAGTAGCCAGATTTTGTTCGTTTTCATGGTTTTCTCCTTTCTGTTGAAATTGTCCACATGCTTGTGGATTTCAATGGCTTCTCTGTGTAGCCTGACATGGTGGTTGTTAGAGTGGTCCAGAATTTCTATGTTCTCAAATAATATGCTATGTCCACGTTGGTTTATCAGGTGGTCTGCTAACTGACTTCTCTGGCTGAAGTAGTCTGCAGTGCCTTTCATGTTCCCTGATTCATATTTGGGCAATACTGCGTTTGGAGGTTCCTAGGTAGACTTGTCCACAGCTGCATGGTACACAGTACACGCCTGCAGAGGTGAGAGGATCCCTCTTGTCCTTTGCTGAACATAGCATTTGTTGGATTTTCTTACTGGGTTTGTAGATTGTTTTTATGTTGTGTTCCTCATAGAGAAGGTCAATGGTTCCCTTGATGTATGGCAAGAACACTTTTCCTCTGGGTGATTCTTTGTCTTGACTCTCATGGCTTGTTCTCAGTCTTGCAGCTCTTCTGATGTCTGTGGTGGAGTATCCATTGGCCTGTAAAGCCCAGCTTAGGTGGTTCAGTTCATCTTGGAGGAGGCGGGGTCCGCAGATTCTTTTTGCCTGGTCTTCCAGGGCTTTTATGCCCTCACAAGCTCCTCTGTCATCATAGAAGGACAACTGGTGATTGGCCTGCCACACAGGCAAGAACCAACCAGTGAATATGTCAGGATTTGTCCAGTTAAAATGGCAGAGCTATTGAGAAACCTTCCTGCTCTTTGCTTTCATCTGGCTCTTTACTAATTTTAGGCACATAACGTATTTCCTTAAACACAAACAACTGAATGTGAAATATGTCTAACTGTATCTTCAACTATGTTTTCCTAAGAATTATAACTAAAACATCTTGCCTAAAATAATCTAAATATATAGTTTGGCTGAGACTAGCCATTTCTGCCATGATCCTGGCTGCTAAATAAAACATCCCTCCTTGATCAAGTGAGGGCTACACAAAACAGAATCTCTGATCCCAAGGGAAGTGGAAGAGAGAAAAATGTGTGGTGTTGATCATCTTTTTAATGTATTTACATGAAATGGCAAGCAAAATAATCTAAATTCTATACTCTAAACACAGCACATAGATGAAGATACAGTGCTGCAGCTCATGAACGCTGACAGAGACTATACAAGAGCGCCAACCAGGGACTTTAAAAGTAGGACAGCAACATCTGCTGGCCATGGTGCATATTAAATGTGCACAACTTTCAACTTCGAAATACATTCTCAGAGCAAAAGAGCTGTTAAAACAACATTCCACTTCTCATTAACTATAAGAATAAATTTCTGGATTGTCATGTCAGTGGACACAGATTGCCAGACCTCATCCATGTTATATGCACAAGCTAACTTCTTTACACCTAGGTCTAATTTGCACACACAAACCAGTTCAAGAACAGATTATGTATGTAGAATTGTGTACCGTTAAGTGGAAAAATGTTGACAAATGTGACTTTTGTCTGCCACACACTTCTTGTCTACTTCCACATTAGCTCTACTCACACTTATAGGTATTATTTATACTTCTATTTGCATGCAATTTGGTAACTTGGTTCAGATGTAATGATAATAATTTTATTTATAGCTCACCCTTTCTCCCCAAAAGGACTGCAACATTTCAAAAGAGCTGTGATCCAAAGTTACTCATTTACTTCTTTTCCTTCATGCTCAGTCAATAAACAACTTCCTTACTTTTGGAAAATCATATATATATATATATATATATATATATATACACATACACACACACACACACACACACACACAAATATATATGTATGCGTGTGTGTGTGTGTGTGTGTATATATATATATATATATATTAACTAGCAAACATTGATTTATATCTCATTATAGATTCTAGAGCAGTGTTTCTCAACCTGGGGGTCTGGGCCCCGGGGGGGGGGGGGGGGGTCGGGAGGGGGTTGTCAAATGGGTTGCCAAAGATCATCAGAAAACACAGTATTTTCTGTGGCAAAATTACAGTTATGATGTAGCAACGGAAATAATTGTATGGTTGGGGCAAGAGACAGGGCCTTCTCAGCAGTGGCCCCCTGTCTTTGGAACTCCCTCCCTAAGGACATCAGACTGGCCACCTCCCTGAGTCCCCTTGTGGGAAAAGGGCGGGGTAGAAATGAAGGAAATAAATAAATAAATAAATAAACACGAGGAACCATATTAAGGGGTCATGACATTAGTAAGGTTGAGAACCACTGCTCTAGAGGATAGAAAATGCTAAATTTGAGCTGGCCTTTCCACATAGCATTTGTCCACTTTTGTTGATATTGTTATTCATTTGTTCAGTCGTTTCCGACTCTTCGTGACTTCATGGACCAGTCCATGCCAGAGCTCACCCCCAGCTCCTTCAAGGTCAATCCTGTCACTTCAAGGATACCATCCATCCATCTTGTCCTTGGTCGGCCCCTCTTCCATTCCCCCCAGCATCATTGTCTTCTCTAAGCTTTCCTTTCTTCTCATGATGCAGCCAAAGTACTTCATCTTGGCCTCTACTATTCTTCCCTCCAATAAACAGTCAGGCTTTATTTCTTGAAGTATGGACTGATTGGATCTTCTCTCTGTCCAAGACACTCTCAGCACCTTCCTCCAGCACCACAGTTCAAAAGCATCTATCTTCCTTTGCTCAGCCTTCCCTATGGTCCAGCTCTCACATCCGTAGGTGACTATGGGGAATACCATTGCTTTTTCCACTTTAACAACCAATAATTGTTCTTATAGTAACACCAGAGGCACTCCAAGTGGCCAGCTACTGGTCAAAGGACATTTAATCAACCACCAAGCTTGCAAACTTTGTGCTTTGTTTGTTTGTTAAAAAATGCAATACAACTGTTTGGTTGTTCCTGACACGATAAATAAATAACAACCAATAATACTCATCATTCCTTTCCTTGTTATCTTCTTCTATTCCATCACATCTCATCAGATGAGCCAATGTCCAGGAAGGTCTCGTTTCAATGCTAAGATCCTGGGGCTCAAATTTCTCTGGGAGTATCAACTGAGATTTCTGATACTGCAATCTACATTAAATTTGACAAAAATAAATCTGTCTGGGATGTTGGGGTGAAGTCAGAAGATAAAGCCACTACTTTGCTGCAAGCCTGTACGTTTAGGGCTTTAATGCAATACTGTGATCAAAGAGAAACAAATCAGACAAATGCCCTATAAATTCCTAAAGATTAAGAATAAGTTCATGTATATATACATTTATCTGACAGGGTGATGAAGCACTATATATATCAGTTTCTCAAGATGTTCCCAAATTCTTAAACTTCAATGCTATCGTCAGAACTGAACCAAGATGGGAAATGCTCTATTTCAGTCTCAGGGAGAAAACAACAGAAAAACCTGGCTGTCCAACAGTTCAGATCCAGCATACCCTTTGGAGGATATGTGCTCAATAACCTTTGCATCACCCTTGTCTGAGTCTTTTTGGCCATCTTCTTAATCTTCTAGATCCTATTATCTGTCCTCCATACCAGTCAGGAGGACATACTTAGCATCTGCTTAAGCTGGCGATGGGCTAAATATGATAATTAGAAAGGAGAGTGCTCTTCCTTCTGATGGACTGGGGGTATCAAGCCTGGTCACAATGTGTGTTTTTGAAAGTACAAGAATTGTGGTACTCAACTTGGAGGGCTAATTATGCTAGGAAGGGGGAAACTATTATAAAAAGAGAGAGTCATCTAATTGACATGTCTCTGTCTTTTGGGGGCGGCAGATGAAATAAGAGACGAAATGTATGCACAGTGTGGAAAAAAGTCAACAAGGAAATATGTTTTATTTCTTTGTAATATTAAAATGTTGCAATTGACATCTTCGGTCCATCTTCTGTTCAGATATCAGCCATCATGCCAACACCTTGAAACAAGAAACAGCTTCCTACAGAGATACTAGCAGGAACACCTCAGCAAACAAGAGTCCAAAAGTGGCAGGCTAAAACCCGGAGCCTCAATCAGTGGCTGAGACCGGATGAGAAACTACCTCCTGGGCACACGGAAGAGTGAACAACCTGGAAGGCGCTGAACAGACTGTGTTCTGGCGCCACAAGATGCAGAGCTAGCCTTAAGAAATGGGGATACAACGTGGAGTCCATGACATACGAGTGTGCAGAAGAGCAAACCACAGACAATCTACTACAATGCAACCTGAACCCTGCCACATGCACAATGGAGGACCTTCTTACAGCGACACCAGAGGCACTCCAAGTGACCAGTTTCTGGTCAAAGGACTTTTAGCTTAATGCCAAGTTCTTTTTTAAAACTTTGTTTGTGTTTTTAAATGCATTTTAACTGTACTCTCAGTTTTCTTCTGACATGATAAATAAAATACTAAAATTAACAAGTTAATAGTTCATCCTAATAAATTATGAAATGGTGGCCAGATAGGCCTTCCAAGATCACAGATTATGGTCTCTGAATTACATCCTAGAAATAGATACAGCAAGATCTCCATATCCATGGGACTGGGACCAGTGGTTTTTTGTTTTGGTTTTTTTTTGGTTTTTTTAACTACATCTGGCAAAATATGTCCTCCACTGTACTTGCTATTAATTTCTTTTTCAAGTAATATGAGCCGCTTTAATGTAATAAGGGAAAAAGAGACCCCCTTCTGGGAAAACAACAATTTTTCCCCCTGATCTTTCCAAGTAGAGAAGGAAACGAAACATCATATGATGTAATGTGCCTTCATAGTGTATTGGTTTGCACTGGATTATGACTCTGCTCATCCATGGAACCACATTAGCTGAGACTCTTTCAGCCTCGGAGGAAGGTTCTCAGTAAATCTTGATTTAAACAATCCTATGCTACTCATAGGATTGTTTAATTCATGTTTACTGTTTTAATCATTTTTTGAAAAATAAAATAAATCTCTTGGAGATCAACATATTTTAATCTGAGAACAAAGAGAATATGCAAAATGACAATTTTAAAAACAATGAGTTCCAAACACACACACACACACACATATCTAAACCCACAATTTTCTACACCAAAACCTTTTGATTGTCGATTTGTAATGCATTGTATGTGGGGATGGATGCTTTTGAAAACTTTTCAGAAACTTCAGTTAGTAAACAATGCGGTTGCTAGGTGACTAGCTGGGATCAGCTATAGACATCTCTCCACAGTTCTTAAAACAGCTTGTAACAACAGCTGATCTATTTTGGAACACAATACTAAGTGCTGATTGCTCAGGAGCTGACTACCTGAAGAATTACCTTCTATCATAAACATTTGCCCAAAGCTTGTGATCTTAATTACAGGCTTTTTTCTGATTATCAACTTCAATTTTAGGTTAGGTGGGTTCTGACCAGACAAGATGTTGTATTTTTTAAAATCTTGGTGTTGTACTTTTGGGGAACAAAACCCTCCCTAGGGCAGCATGCTTGGTGCCAAGGACTATGTCTTTCTAATGCCCGGTAAAGGGCCCCATCATACTATAGAGAAAAAATCCACTTAAAATCAAGTTTCTGTCTCCTGCAGAATTCTAGGGTTTGTAGTTTAGGGAGGAACTTTTAACAGCCTCACTAAACTACAAACCCAGAATTCTGCAGGAGGCAGAAACCAGATTTAAAGTGGATTTTTTCCCTTGTGTGATGAAGTGGAAAGACCGCTGTATTTGTCCAAGCATTTACCATAGCACAGAATGCTTTTAACTACTGTTTTACAGTTCAGCTATGCTGCTCCTCAGTACTTTTATTGTTCTGTTTTATTCTTTTAATTGCATTGTGTCCTGGGAGTGTATGCTGAAATACACTCCACTACTAATTGAATAAAACAGAGATGAGCATTTACCCACATTACGCATATTACCTAAAAATGTAGGGTTTCCCTTAAGCTCAACTATGAAAGACACATTTTAAAGCATATTTCAACATTTATTCACATGTTGAAAATATTTCATAGACCGCAAAGCTGCCAGCCAATATCCCATGTAGTTCTATGATTGTATCAGTAATCCAGGGATCTTTATCCCTTCTTGATATTAGTATTATTTCCACCACTTTATCTTTATGTAACAGCGTGCTTTCAATACATTTCCAACATACAGCAACCCTAAGGTGAACCTATCATGGGGCTTTCTGTGTGGGATTTCTTCAGAGGAGATTTGTCATTGACTTCCTTTTTGGCTGAGAGAGTTAACATGTCCAAGGTCAACCACTGGGTTTCCATGGTTCAGCAAGGCTTCAAACTCTGTATTGTCGAAGGCTTTCATGGCTGGAATCACTAGGTTCTTGTGGGTTTTTTCGGGCTATATGGCCATGTTCTAGAGGCATTTCTCCTGACGTTTCGCCTGCATCCTCAGAGGATGCTTGCCATAGATGCAGGCGAAACGTCAGGAGAAATGCCTCTAGAACATGGCCATATAGCCCAAAAAAACCCACAAGAACCTAGCTTCAAACTCTGTTCTCCAGAGTCAGAGTCCAGCAGTGAAACCACTACACCATGCTGGCTATCCATTTATCCACAATTACATAAAGTAGATATCCATTGTAAAATTCAGATGTTCAGAGACATAGTTCTCTGAAGTATTCCCGACTAAATGTCGAAGGAGTCATGAGCTGGCATTACATTTTTGCTAGTTCACTTGCATATTTGAAGCACCAAAATTTTGCAGTTGTTTGAGGGTTGGATGAGGACTCCAGGAGCCCTGACATTGAAACTCACTTGCGACCTTGGAAAAGTCACACCTTTTCAGCCTTGGTGAAAGGCAAACTCTTCTGAATAATTCTAGACATAAATTTAGAAAAATATGGAGGAACATAACAAGAACAAATCTGCCTATTTTTAGCATCCTGAAAGAACACCACAAAAGCAAACAAACAAAAGAAATCCACATTGTTTTTCCATACATCAAAACACAGATACTACCCTGTTAATCTAAGGCATTTTGTGTGTCAGAACTTGATTCACTAACAAATGCCCTAATATAATTAAATGTCAAACTGCACTGAACATCACAGGGATATTTTTTAACGCACAGCATTTTTCCCTCAGGAGCGTCTTTGCAATGCTTCTAAACTTCAAATATTTTGCAGATGGCAAAAAGATAATGAAATGTGACTCGCCCAAACTCATATATATGCAAAAGATAAACAATTAAGATCCAAAGACATTCAGTACTTAAATATTTACTTTATTTATTAATATTGTAACCAAATGAGAACAAAAAAATAGACTTCTGCCAACCACTAAACGTTATTTCAACAAAATTATCTGAAAAACTACTAGAAGTCAAAACCAGGAACATATTCTTGATCTGACCCTGTTGGTGCATATATATGATATTACAGAGAGAATTAGAGGTGCCTAAATACAAATGCACACATTACAGCTCAAGAAAAAAATAGATAAAAACAAAACAGAGAAATGATTAATTCCCTACCTTCTTGAGAGGAGACAATGGGTGGCAAGTAATCAGGGATATATTCTTTCCTCTCTTCTGCATCTTTGCTTCCAGGCTGGGGGAACTGCAAGACATTATTCTTGCTGACAGGAAACGAGGGGATTTGATGTGCAAAAGTAACAGGTTCAATATTGAGTATGTAATCTTCCAGTTCATGCAGGTTAACCCCCATAAGCTTGAAGGCTTCACCTACATCCTCCAAAATTGGATCTGTCCGGCCATCTGGAACAAAAATAAATATTAATAAGAAAAAAAATTATCTGACAGGTCAGATACAAGCATTGTTTATTTTTTTAGGAAAGCAATAAATTACTATTAGAAAATAAGTCCCAGATACCTCATTGCTTGGGTGTGCAACATTTGACTATGATGACAAAAAAAGTTTCTTCAGGCCCACAAAACTATAACCTAAAATCTGAATGCTGGGCTACTCATAATGTGGCTGGCTTCTCCAATTTTAGTTTCATCATTAAAAAGCATACTGACAAGACCATACTTATATGGACTCACTTTAAATTTAAATGGACAAGAATCCCCCAAGCAGAATTATTTTCCTGTGTTCAGCTAGATACACTTAGGCCTGTGATGGTGAACCTATGACATGCGTGTCAGCACTGACACGCATGGCTATTTTTGATGACACGCAGACACATGCAGCCACATACAGCGAAATACACCTTATAACAGCCAATCTAATTCCATCCTTAAATTTGTAAAAGGCTCTACAAATTTAACATCTGCACATTTGAGCATTGTTCACTCCATAACTCAGCATGGATTATACATTTTTCTTATTTAAACTATAAATATTGCAAAATTATGTTTGTTTGTTTTCACAAAGTGACACTCCACCCAAGTTATGCTCACGTTTTTGGCAAATTTTGACACACCAAGTTCAAAAGGTTGCCCATCACTGACTTAGGCCATGATAACTGTGGTGAGTAAAGAGGACAAGGAAGGATTGAGGGAGACTTTGCAGTCCTCCTTTTTCCAACCAGTTTTCCACCACGATTCCTTGACCAGTGAGCTTGGTTGCCAGAATATGAGATGTGCATCTCACTGTCATGGCATGTGTTAAGTTGCCCATGAGGCTGTGTTTATATAAGTAATCAGCATTCCTCAAACAGTCAAGGAAACAGCTCCAGAAAATTAGACTGCTATGAGCCAAGGTGGTATTTTAATATATATAAAATGCTTCTTATCACTGCTATTTGGAATCTGATAGCAGGTTGGCAATTAGCTGTTTTTCCCCAGGTAGTCTTCCATACAATAGCCTTATTCAGACATTTCAGCTCCATTTAGAATGGAAGAAAAAGGCCAGCTTGTCTTTATCCATGTGCTGGGAGAAAATATTGAAAGAGGAAGCCAGCTCTCAAGACTATAGCTCCCAATGCCTGAGACCTTTACATGATCAGGTGACTATGTAATGGGGACCCCATCTTGATGGGAAGCAGACAAAGGATGCAACAACATTGTTATCCAACTCCCTGGGTGAATCTACATTGTAAAATAATGCAACTTGGCACCACTTTAACAGCCACAGCTCAATGCTATGGAATCATGGGACTTGTAGTTTTATAAGGTCTTTCTATACAAAAGAGTCCTGGTGTTTCACCAAACTGCAACTCCCATGATCCACAGCATTGAGCCATGACAGTTAAAGTGGTATCAAATTGCATTTATTTCAGTGTAGATGCACCTCATGTGATATTGACAACAGAGGGATTTTGTTCAGCTATAATACATCAAGATTTTGAATAAACACCTGCAGATAGTGGAATCTGCGTCATAATTCTTATAAAAATACGTATATTTAAATATGTGGAAGAGGGAGAAGGCTTGTTTGCTGCCGCCCTAGAGACTAGGACGCTTCAAACGACAGGAAAGGAGATTCCACCTAAACATTAGGAAGAACTTCTTGACAGTGATAGCTGTTCAGCAGTGGAATTCTCTGCCCTGGAGTGTCGTGGAGGCTCCTTCTTTGGAGGCTTTTAAACAGAAGCTGGATGGCCATCTGTCAGGGATGCTTTGAATGGGATTTCCCTGTTTCTTGGCAGGGGGTTGGACTGGATGGCCCACGAAGTCTCTTCCAACTCTAGGATTCTATGATTCTATGAACTAGTGATCTAATTTATTATATATTTTTGATCTGCTGTGGATAGAATAGATCTGTTTCTCTAGGTCTCAAAGGGCCTTTCTTATCCTATGCCAGATCTTTCCAACTAGAGCTGCCAGAGATAAAACTCAAGACCTATGACATACAAAGGATATATTTTATCTTTAAGCAATAGTTCTTCTTCATGGCTTCTTGCTAACCATTCCCAGACTAAACCAAAAGATATCTCCTTTATCAGAAGAAGAGAAGAACAGGGTTGTTGTAGGTTTTTTCATGTTCTAGAGGCATTTTCTCCTGACGTTTCGCCTGCATCTATGGCAAGCATCCTCAGAGGTAGTGAGGTCTGTTGGAACTAGGAAAATGGGTTTATATATCTGTGGAAAGACCAGCGTGGAAAGACCATCAATGTTCCTTGATTCGTGTTTGGGGCAATGCTGCGTTTGGTGGTCCCTATGTAGACTTGTCCACTGCTGCATGGTATACAGTAGACTCCTGCAGAAGTGAGAGGATCCCTCTTGTCCTTTGCTGAATGAATCATTTGTTGGATTCAACAAATGCTACGTTCCAACAAATTCTACGTTCAGCAAAGGACATGCAGCTGTGGACAAGTCTACATAGGGACCACCAAACGCAGCAGCATTGCCCAAACACGAATCAAGGAACAGGAAAGGCACTGCAGATTACTTCAGCCAGAGAGGTCACCCATAGCAGAGCACCTGATGAACCAACCTGGACACAGCATATTATTTGAGAACACAGAAATGCTGGACCACTCTCACAACCACCATGTCAGACTATACAGAGAAGCCATTGAAATCTACAAGCATGTGGACAATTTCAACAGAAAGGAGGAAACCATGGAAATGAACAAAATCTGGCTCTAAAACCCTCTAAAATTAGAACAGCACAACAACAGAGAGGAAACAAACAAGGACATCTAATCACCTCTCAACAAAAGATTGCCCCAGGCAATGATCAAGGTGGTCAGTTGAAACATTCACACCTAGCTCAAACAGACAAGAGTCCCTTGTCCCACCCTGGTCATTTCACAGATATATAAACCCTTTTTACTAGTTCCAACAGACCTCATTACCTCTGAGGATGCTTGCCATAGATGCAGGTGAAACATCAGGAGAAAATGCCTCTAGAACATGGCCATATAGCCCGAAAAAACCTACAACAACCCAGTGATTCCAGCCATGAAAGTCTTCGACAATACAAAGAGAAGACCAGTTAAAGAAGGGGGAGAGGTGACACTACTATAGTATATCACAAACTGATTATTTTGTGCTCTAGATAAATTGTTCTCAAATTTACTAAAATGTTGAAATAAACACGATAGTAAGGCTAATCCCATAAATGTTCTTTTGCATTTCTAATACTATTCCACATTAAGCTGTTTTAATACTCCCTTATCTTTACATAAAATGCCTATCTGTACCAGTTGCTTACTCCACAGTAGCACAAGCCAATTTTCATTCTATAGCAATCCCCTTTTATTCCTTTACCTTAACATAAAGTGACAGCTGATTCCAGTTGTTTACCCTGAATTCATCGAACCCTTCAACAATTTTATTGGATTCTTCCCTATTTTGAGTGCTGTTGTCTGCTCCACTAATCCCATGCAACAAATTGCACAAGGCAAGAGTCAGCCCAGCTGGTTTTCTTCCTTCCACACACTTGCACAACAGTCTTGCTAATCTCCAGGGCCGCCGCCAGAGGGAACTCTATCCCTGGCTATTATTAACAGTTCATTCTTCCCACTCTATGGCACAACACATACGTCCAGTGCCCAATGGCTCTGGCAGTGTGTCAAGATTTGTGCTCATTACAGAACCTGCACATCACAGGTGAGAGACCATCTCTCATCTTCAAAGTCCAACTGAATAGCTATCATGCACTGCATCACAACTGGAAGTGCAAATACTATTGCTATTTTTACATAGCCCAAACCAAATTAATTTTGTGCTTTCTCCAGTGTTATTGAACATCCCCTTCTCAGTCATTCTGACAATCTACTTTTCTCACTTCCCACACACTGATCCCTCATTAAATCCAATATTTATACTAAATCAGTAGAATATATGGTGATTCAGTTGATTTATTGACTGAAATTTCTCCCACTCCTAACCACCTTTGCTCAAAGATCGGAGAAGCTGTAATTCATTAACATCTAGAAGGCAATGCGTTTTCTAACCCTGGCTATACCTTAATTTAATAATAATAATAATAATAATAATAATAATAATAATAATAATAACAACAACAACAACAACAACAACACTTTATTTATATTCTGCCCTTCTCAGGGCGGATCATTCAATGCCACTTTGTATAGACAATACACAGTCAGAACAGAAGGAGGTGGTTTGTTTCGACTCAGTGTCCAGCTGTTTTTGGTGCCATGGAAGGTTGGGCTCGTGTCCAGGGGGTGCTGTGCTCCATCTTCATTGTCAAAGAGCCGTCAGGACTTCCTCCTTCCTTTTGGTCACTCGGCATTTTCTGTTCTTCTTTCTTTTTTGGCGTTGTAAAACACCTCACCCACTTTTTTTAGTGATATCTAATTTCTCTAATCACAGCTAAAGCTGTTTTTGAATTTCTTAGGTAGACAATGAGCTAGGCTGACAGTTGGCAGCTCACACCAACCTGGGGCTTTGAACTTGCAACCTTTTGGTTGATAGATCTTATAATAGCTGATGATTTACCAGCTGTGCTAAACCTCCCGCCCCTATACACCTATAGGGATGACAACCATTACTTCTAGTTAAAATACTGCTTTATTGTCTTGGCGGTGGCCGGAACAGCTTTTGAACAATTAAAACTTGTGCGCCAGCTGCGCCCGTTCCTTGGAAAGTCTGACTTGGCCACGATGGTCCACGCTCTGGTTACATCCCGAATAGACTACTGCAATGCTCTCTATGTGGGGCTGCCTTTGAAAACTTCTCAGAAGCTTCAATTAGTCCAGCGGTCAGCAGCCAGGTTGTTAACTGGAGCAGCGTACAGAGAGTGTACTACTCCTTTGTTGCGTCGGCTCCACTGGCTGCCGATTAGCTTCCGGCCACAATTCAAAGTGCTGGTTTTCACTTTTAAAGCCCTGAATGGTTCTGGTCCAGATTAATTGTCCGAACGTATCTCCTGCTATGAACCATCACGAAGCTTAAGATCATCAGGAGAGGCCCTGCTCTCGATCCCACCTTCTCTGCAGTGGCTCCCGTCTGTGGAATTCCCTCCCTAAAGACATCAGGTTGGCCACCTCCCTCCTGTCCTTTAGAAGACAACTGAAGACATGGCTCTGGGGCCAGGTGTTTGATTAGATGATAGTGACAATAGGAAAAGGAACTTTGGGTTTGCAATATTGGATTCCCCGGCTTGATTTTTGCTTTTACTGGAATGCTAATATTATTGTTAAATGAATTTATTGGTTGATTTGTACAATGTTTTAAAATGTTTTTACTGTTTTAACTGTTATTCTTATGATATTTATGTTGTAAGCATCACTGATGCCTATGTGATGCCGCCCTGAGTCCCCCTTGTGGGGAGAAGGGCGGGGTAGAAGCGTATGAAATGATTAAATAAATAAATAAATAAATTCTTCCCAAGCATCATTGTCTTCTCTAAGCTTTCCTGTCTTCCCATGATGTGGCCAAAGTAGTTCATCGTTGCCTCTACTATCCTTCCCTCAAATGAGCAGTCGGGCTTTATTTCCTGAAGTATGGACTGGCTGGATCTTCTCGCGCTCCAAGGCACTCTCAGAACTTTCCTCCAACACCACAATTGAAAAGCATCTATCTTCCTTTGCTCAGCCTTCCTTATGGTCCAGCTCTCACATCCGTAGGTTACTATAGGGAATACCATGGCTTTGACTAGGCGGATCTTTTTTGCCAGTCTGATGTCTCTACTCTTTACTATTTTATCGAGACTGGACATTACTCTCCTCCCAAGAAGTAAGCGTCTTCTGACTTCCTGGCTGCAGTCTGCGTCTGCAGTAATCTTTGCACCTAGAAATACAGAGTTTGTCCCCTTCCTCCATGTTTTCTCTATTTGCCAGTTATCAATAATTATTGTTGCTATAATCTTGTGTTGTTGTTTTTTTATGTTTAGCTGCAACCCAGCTTTTGCACTTTCTTCTTTCACCTTGATTAGAAGGCTCCTCAGCTCCTCCTCGCTTTCGGCCATCATAGTGGTGTCCTCTGCATATCTAAGGTTGTTAATGTTTCTTCTAGCAAATTTTACCCCAGCCTTGCATTCATCAAGCCCCGCACATCACATGATGTGTTCTGCATACAAGTAGAATAGGTTGGGTGAGAGTATACAACCCTGCCGTACGCCTTTCCTAATCTTGAACCAGTCTGTGTTATTATTACTACTTATATCCTGCTTTTTCTCTCTTAAAAACACTCAAACCAACCAAGGGCATGATATTTTGCTTTCAAAGAGACTCAGCTCAACCCATACCCCACAGTATTTGTAAAGTGTATCTCAGAACTGTGGGCACATAGCTTTTCATTGCACCTGAAGGTCTATATTAAATACGGGTTGTCTCCAAGTTATGAACAAGATTGGTTCTGAAGGTTTGTTTTTGTTGAATTCACACTTGCCTCAAACAGACAAGAGTTCTATCTCCCACCTTTGATATTCCACAGATATGTGGAATATCTGTGCCTAGTTCCCAACAGATCTCACAATCTCTGAGGATGCCTGTCATAGACGTGGGTGAAGCATCAGGAGAGAATGCTTCTGGAATACAGCCATGCAGCCCGGCCATGAAAGCCTTCAACAATGCTTGTTGAATCTGTTTGAACATCAGAACAGGTACATTTTTATGTGTAACTCCAGTCTCTCATTCATTCATTCATTCATTCATATATATGTGGCTGGAGTTGAACAAGATAGGTTCTTGTTCAACAGTGTGGGTGCACCCTATTCATAATTCAGGCTCAAACTCAGAACCTCAATCAATGGCTGACACCAAATGAGAGACTCCCTCCTGGGCACACAGAAAACTGGGCAACTTGGAAGGCGCTGAACAGACTGCACTCTGGCACCACGAGATGCAGAGCCAAGAAATGGGGCTACGAAGTGGAATCCACGACATACAAGTGTGGAAAAGAGCAAACCACAGACCATCTACTGCAATGCAACCTGAGCCCTGCCATATGCACAATGGAGGACCTTCTTGCAGCAACACCAGAGGCACTCCAAGTGGCCAGCTACTGGTCAAAGGACATCTAATAGAATACCAAGTCTGCAAGCTTAGTGTTTTGTTTGTTTGTTTGTTTTTAATGCAATACAACTGTTTTGGTTCGCTCCTGACAAGATAAATAAATTATATTCATACATTTGGCAGCCCAATAACTTTCCCTCCCCATTATGACATTCCCATAATTTTCCCTCCCAATTAAGACAACCCCATAGCTCTTCAACACAATTCACACGTCTCTAAAGCAACCTCATGACTATCCATAGTTCTTCCCTCCAATTCCCCCTACCCACTGCAATAACAACCTCTTGACTCTGCATCTCCATTCCCCCTATCCATCTTTCTATTGACCCCATGGTTCCCCTCTCCTTGTCCCCTACCCATTATAAGAACAATCCCATGGCTCTCCCTCTCCATCACTCTCATACTTCATTCACGCCATCCATCTCTAGGGCAAACCCATGGTTCTACATCTTTATTCACCCAATCCCTCACTATGGCCACCCCATGGCATCTCCATTCCAATCAACATATGTCCCCACAGAGAGTCTCTTCTTTGCTCTCCTTCAACTACATGGTTCTCCCTCTCCACCCCTTTCCTCATCATCACTACAGCAACCCTGTGGCTTTCCCTCCCCATGATGATAACTCCATAGCTCAGATACTCCCTATCTGTTATGGCAACCCGTCACTCTTCCCAATTCCCCCTACCCACTACGATACCAACCCCTTGACTCTCTTTTTTCATTCCCCCTAGCCTTCACTATGGCAATCCCATGGACATACCCCATAGAGAGCATCTTGAACTGTTCTTCTCCAACTCTGTGCCAATCCTATGGTCTTCTCTCCCCATTCCACCCTTCTCTAAGGCAACCTCATGACTATTCGTAGTCCCTTCTGATTCCCCTACCAGTGGGGAATAACAACCTCTTGACTGCATTTCCATTCCCCATGTCTCTCCTGCTCCATTACCACATAATCGCTAGGGCAACCTACCTCCTTATTATGGCAACTCCATAGCCCTGGTACCCCATCCTCCCTATCCATCTCAATGGCAATCCTATGACTCTCACTCTATGTCCTAACTGTCACTGTGACAACCCCATGGCCCTCCTTCTCCATGCCTTCTACCCATCTGGATGGCAATCCTACTACTCTCCTTCTCCACTCCCTCTCTATGTCACTATGACAACCCCAAGGCCCTCTTTCTCTATGCCCCTGCCCATTTCTATGGTAACCCTATGACTCTCTCTCTCCATTTCTGATGGTTCAGGTCCAAGCCATATCCCCTTGTATGAACCTACTCGGGCCCTGCGATATCAGGAGAGGGCCTTCTCTCGATCCCACCTCCATCCCAAGCTCAGTTGGTGAGAACAAGATGGCCTTCTTTGTGACTGCCCCATGATTCTGGAACTCTCTGCCCAGGGAAGCCAGAATGGCCCCCTCTCTGCTGTCCTTCTGGCAGCAGGCTAAACCTTTCTATTCAGGCAGGCTTTGAAAGATGAAGGATTTAAATAGCAATTCAGGGGTGCTGTGGTTTTAGTTTTGAATATGAATCAAATATATTTGAATGGTTTTAACTGTGAATGTTTTAATACTGTTTATACTTAATTCTCCTTTAATATATGTATATTAAAGGATGGATGGATGGCATCCCTGAAGTGACTGGACTGACCTTGAAGGAGCTGGGGTGGTGACGGCCGACAGGGAGCTCTGGCGTGGGCTGGTCCATGAGGTCACGAAGACTCGGAGACGACTGAACAAATGAACAACAACAACATATGTATATTTTAATTGCTGCGCTAACACACTTGCACGTTGGGGACTCCACTTTATAGCCCCATTTCTTAAGTTGGCTCTGCATCTTGTGGTACCAGAGTGCAGTCAGTTCAGCACCTTTCAAATCGCCCAGTCTTCTGTGTACCCAGGAGGGAATTTCTCATCAGGTATCAGCTACTGATTAGAGTTCCTGCCACTTTTGGACTCTCGCTTGCTGAGGTGTTCCTGCAAGAATCTCTGTAGATCTTATTCCCTCTATATGTCACTATGACAAGCCTCTTTCTCCATGCCTTCTACCCATCTTGATGGCAACCCTATGACTCTCCCTCGCCATTCCACCTGCCACTACGACAACACCAAGGCCCCCTTTCTCCATGCCCTCTACCTATCTCCATGTCAATGCTATGACTCTACCTCTCCATTCTCTCTATCTGTGACTATGACAACCCAACGGCCCTCCTTCCCCATGCCTACTACCCATCTTGATGACAACCCTATGACTCTCCCTCTCCATTTCACCTGCCACTATGACAACACCAAGGACCACTTTCTCCATGCATTCTACCCATGTGATGGCAACACTATGACTCGCCCTCTCCATTCCCTCTGTCTATAACTATGACAAGCCCAAGGTGCTCCCCCATGCCTTCTACCCATCTCCATGGTAACCTATGACTCTTCTTCTCCATTCCCTCTATCTTGGTAACCTCACTGCCCTCTTTCTCCATGCCTTCTACCCATCTTGATGGCAAACTTATGACTTTCCCTCTCCCCTCCCTCTATTGATATGAAAACCCCAAGGCCCTCTTTCTCCATGCCTTTTACCTATCTTGATGGTAGCCCTATGACTCTCACTCCCCATTCCTTATATCTGTGATTACAATAACCTCAAGGTCCCCCTTTTCCATGGCCTCTACTGTTCTCCATGGCAACATTATGACTCTCCCTCTCTGTTCCCTCTATATGTCACTATGACAACCCAAGGCTGTCCTTCTCCATGCCCTCTACTATCTTGATGGCAACCTTACGACTCTCCCTGTCCCCACCCTCTATCAATATGACAACCACAAGACCCTCCTTCTCCATGCCTTTTACTCATCTTGATGGCAACCCATGGCTTTCCCTGTCCGTTTCCTCTATCTGTGACTATGACAACACCAAGGCCCTCCTTCTCTATGCCTTCTAGCCATCTCTAAGGCAATCTTATGACTCTCCCTCTCCACTCCCTCTATCAATATGACAAGCCCAAGCCCCCCCCCATGCCCTCTACCCATATACATGGCAACCATATGACTCTCCTTCTCCATTCCCTCTATATGCCACTATGACAACACCATGGCCCTCCTTCTCCAGGCCTTCTAGCCATCTCAAGGCACCGTTATGACTCTCCCTTTCCACTCCCTATAACAATATGAAAACCGCAAGGCCCCCCTCCTCCATTACTTCTAGCTATCTTGATGGCAACCCTATGACTTTTCCGCTCCAAGCCCAAGGCCTTCCCCTTCTCCATGCCCTCTACCCTACTCCATGGCAGCCATATGACTCTCCCTCTCCATTCCCTCTATTTTTCACTATTACAACCCCACGGCCCTCCCATCCCATGCCCTCGGCTCATATCTATGGCAACCCTATGACTCTCCATTTCCTCTATCTTTGACTATGACAACCCCAAGGCCCTCTCACCCCATTCCCAATCCTCATTAATATGGCAACCCTATGACTCCCCATTCACTCTATCGTTGACTATGACAACCTCAAGGCCCTCCCACCCCATGCCCTCTGCTCATTTCTATGGCAACCCCATGACACTTCATTCCCTCTATCATTGACTATGACAACACCAAGGCCCTCCCACCCCATGCCCTCTGCTCATTTCTATGGCAACCCTGTGACACTCCATTCCCTCTATCTTTGATTATGGCAACCTCAAGGCCCTCCCACCCCATGCCCTCTGCTCATTTCTATGGCAACCCTGTGACACTTCATTCCCTCTATCTTTGATTATGACAACCCCAAGGCCCAATCACCCCTTGCCCTGTGCTATTTTCTATGGCAACCCTGTGACACTTCATTCCCTCTATCCTTGATTATGACCTCAAGGCCCTACAACTCCAAGCCCTCTGCTCATTTCTATGGCAACTCCGTGACACCATTCCCTCTATCTTTGATTATGATAACCCCAAGGCCCTCCCACCCCATGCCCTCTGCTCATTTCTATGGCAACACAATGACACTTTATTCCCTCTATTTTTGATTATGATAACCCCAAGGTCCTCCCACCCCATGCCCTCGGCTCATTTCTATTTCTATGGCAACCCAATAACTCTCCATTCCCTCTACCTTTATGACAACCCCAAGGCCCTCTCGCCCCATGCCCTCTGCTCATTTCTATGGCAACCCTATGACACTCCATTCCCTCCATCTTTGACTATGACAACCCAAGGCCCTCCCACTCCATGCCCTCTGCTCATTTCAATGGCAACTGTATGACTCTCCATTCCCTCTATCTTTGACTATGACAACCTCAAGGCCCTCCCACCCCATGCCCTCTGCTCTTTTCTAGGTTCATTCGTTCAGTCGTCTCCGACTCTTCGTGACCTCATGGACCAGCCCACGCCAGAGCTCCCCAGCTCCTTCAAGGTCAGTCCTGTCACTTCAAGGATGCCATCCATCCATCTTGCCCTTGGTCGGCCCCTCTTCCTTTTACCTTCCACTTTCCCCAGCATAATTGTCTTCTCTAGGCTTTGCTGTCTCCTCATGATGTGGCCAAAGTACTTCAACGTTGTCTCTAGTCTCCTTCCCTCCAATGAGCAGTCAGGCTTTATTTCCTGGAGGATGGACTGGTTGGATCTTCTTGCAGTCCAAGGCACTCTCAGAACTTTTCTCCAACACCACAGCTCAAAAGCATCGATCTTCCTTTGCTCAGCCTTCCCTAAGGTCCAGCTCTCACATCCGTACGTTACTACAGGGAATACCATGGCTTTGACTAGGTGGATCTTGGTTGCCAGTCTGATGTCTCTGCTCTTTACGATTTTATCGAGACTGGACATTGCTCTCCTCCCAAGAAGTAAGCGTCTTCTGATTTCCTGGCCACAGTCTGCATCTGCAGTAATCTTTGCACCTAGAAATACAAAGTCTGTCACAGCCTCCACGGTTTCTCCCTCTATTTTCCAGTTGTCAATCATTCTTGTTGCCATAATCTTGGTTTTTTTGACATTTAGCTGCAACCCGGCTTTTGCGCTTTCTTCTTTCACCTTGATTGGAAGGCTCCTCAGCTCCTCCTCGCTTTCGGCCATCAGAGTGGTGTCATCTGCATATCTGAGGTTGTTAATGTTTCTTCCAGCAATTTTCACCCCAGCTTTGTATTCATCCAGCCCCGCACATCGCATGATGTGTTCTGCATACAAGTTAAAAAGGTTCGGTGAGAGTCTGCAGCCTTGCTGTACGCCTTTCCCAGTCTTGAACCAGTCTGTTGTTCCGTGGTCAGTTGTGACTGTTGCTACTTGGTCCTTGTACAGATTCCTCAGGAGAGAGGGAAGGGGGCTTGGGATGCCCATCCCACCAAGAACTTGCCACAATTTATTATGATCCACACAGTCAAAGGCTTTAGAGTAGTCAATGAAGCAGAAAGAGATGTTTTTCTGAAACTCGCTGCCTTTCTCCATTATGGCAATCTGGTCTCTCGTTCCTCTGCCTTTTCTAAACCCAACTTGAACATCTGGCAACTCTCGCTCCATGTCTTGCTGGAGTCTTCCTTGCAGGATCTTGAGCATTACCTTACTGGCATGAGAAATAAGGGCCACTGTACGGAAGTTGGAGCAGTCTTTCGCATTTTATGGCAACCCTATGACTCTCCATTCCCTCTGTCTTTGAGTATGACATCCCCAAGGCTCTCCCACTCCATGCCCTCTGCTCTTTTCTATGGCAACCCTTTGACTCTCCATTCCCTCTGTCTATGATTATGACAACCTGAAGGCCCTCACACCCCATGCCCTCTGCTCATTCCTATGGCAACCCTATGAAACTCCATTCCCTCTATCTTTGACTGTGACAACCCCAAGGCCCTCCCACCCCATGCCCTCTGCTCATTCCTATGGCAACCCTATGACACTCCGCCTTGCCCTTTGCCCTTCTCCATGGCAACCCCGTGGCTCTCCCCGCGGCCCTCCCTTCACTCACAGAGTTCGCAGTAGCGCCGGCATCCTCGTCCGAGGGCGTGGAGGTACCTCTGGAGCACGTCGGTGAGGAGGTCGCAGGCGGAGAGCTGCACGGAGTCCCAGCCCAGCGCCTGGCACACCTGCGCCACCGACACACGCAGCAACCACCGCGAGTAGCTCTCGCTCATCCTCTCCTTCCCTCACTGCGGCCTCCGAGGCCTCACAGCACGGGGAGCCCTCCACTCCGCGCCCGCTTCTCCCGCCGCCTCAGCTACTACCGCCGCCGCCATCTTGGCTTTCCTTGGCAGCCGGCAGGCAGCGCTCGCAGAGCCCAGAGTGCGTCGATAGCGGGCGCCCTAAACAGGCGCTTTCCATCGATTGCTCCACTATCCGCTATCCAGGCCTGGACCGGAGAGAAAAGGCAGAGCGGGAAGCACACTCCTCTGTTTTGGACACAATTTCCCAGAATCCTCTCTCATTGTTCAACGCAGAACAGCCTTCTGGGATTTGAAGTCTTGAACTTGGGAATCAGTGACGCAAGCGTTCTGATTCTACTAGAATTGCCATAGCAAAGTTGTTGCTGTACAAGGTATTCTGATGCTCCCAGGATTCTCCTGAGCCAAGTGCTGTCAAACTGCATTAATTCTACAGTGTAGATGCACCCCTTTCTAAGGATATTCCTTTTATTGTATGAAGTTTGCCATGATCTTAAAGGGACATGATTATTTATTTATCGTGTCATCAGCAACCATACCATTGTGTTACAATTCTAACAGAACAAAACAAACACACAGATTAAAAAGGAAAAAAAACACAGATTTTGCAAACTTGGTAGTTGGTTAAGTGTCCTTTGACCAGTATCTGGCCACTTGGAGTGCTTCTGGTGTTGCCGCAAGAAGGTCCTCCATTGTGCATGTGGCAGGGCTCAGGTTGTATTGCAGCAGGTGGTCAGTGGTTTGCTCTTCTCCGCACTCGCATGTCGTGGATTCCACCCTGTAGCCCCATTTCTTAAGAGTGGCTCTGCATCTCGTGGTGCCAGAGCGCAGTCTGTTCAGCGCCTTCCAAGTCGCCCAGTCTTCTGTGTGCCCAGGAGGGAGTCTCTCATCTGGTATCACCCACGGATTGAGGTTCTGGGTTTGAGCCTGCCACTTTTGGACTCTCGCTTGCTGGGGTGTTCCAGCGAGTGTCTCTGTAAATCTAAGAAAACTATGTCTTGATTTAAGTCGTTGACGTGCTGGCTGATACCCAAATGGGATGAGCTGGAGATGTCTCTGCCTTGGTCCTTTCACTATTGGCTGCTACTTCCCGGCGGATGTCAGGTGGTGCAATACCAGCTAAGCAGTGTAATTTCTCCAGTGGTGTGGGGCGCAGACACCCCGTGATAATGCGGCATGTCTCATTAAGAGCCACATCTATTGTTTTAGAGTGGTGAGATGTGTTCCACACTGGGCATGAGTACTCAGCAGCAGAGTAGCATAGCGCAAGGGCAGATGTCTTCACTGTGTCTGGTTATGATCCCCAGGTTGTGCCAGTTAGCCTTCGTATGATGTTTCTAGCGCCCACTTTTTTTTTTTTATGTTCAGGCAGTGCTTCTTGTAGGTCAGAGCACGGTCCAGAGTGACTCCCAGGTATTTGGGTGTGCTGCAATGCTCCAGTGGGATTCCTTCCCAGGTGATCTTCAGAGCTCGGGATGCTTCTCTGTTCTTGAGATGAAAGGCACATGTCTGTGTTTTAGATGGGTTGGGGATCAGCTGGTCTTCCCTGTGATAGGCAGTAAGAGCACCTAGAGCTTCGGAGGGCTTCTTTTCAACTATCTCAAAGCTCCCTGATTGAGCGGTAATGGCACGATCATCAGCATAGATGGGACATGATATAGAAGGGACATGATATATTGTATTCTCATATAATATTGATCATATCATAACGTAATACAATATTATAATACAATATAATAATTTTATATTTTATATTACATATAATATTACTAATAATATTACAGTATAGTGGTATAGTACAATATAGTAATGTATAATATTAATATTGTGCTGTGCTAATATATATATTATATACACATATATTGACAGTATTATAATGCAATACAATATAATATTAATCATAAAATATAATAATTTTATATTTTATATTACATATAATATTACTAATAATATTACAGTATAGTGGTATAGCACAATATATTAATATATAGTATTAATTTTATAATATAATATTGTGCTGTGCTACTAATATAATATAATATATAATACACATATTATATTTAAAGTATTATAATGTAATACAATATAATGCTACTAGTAATAATACAATATAATAATTTTATATTTTATATTACATGTAATATTAGTAATAATATTACGGTATAGTGTAAAGTACAATACAGTAATATATAATATCAATATTGTGCTCTGCTAATAATATATATTATATACATATATTGATAGTATTATAATTTAATACTATATGATACTACTAATAATACAAAATATTATATATTTCATATTAAATGTAATATTACTAATAATATTACAGTATAGTGTTATAGCACAATATACTAATATATAATATTAATATTGTGCTGTGCTAATAATATATATTGTATACACTTATTATATTGACAGTATTATAATGTAATACATTATATTGCTACTAGTAATAATACAATATAATAATTTTATATTTTATATTACATGTAATATTAGTAATAATATTACGGTATAGTGTAAAGTACAATACAGTAATATATAATATCAATATTGTGCTCTGCTAATAATATATATTATATACACATATTGATAGTATTATAATTTAATACTATATGATACTACTAATAATACAAAAATTATATATTTCATATTAAATGTAATATTACTAATAATATTACAGTATAGCACAATATACTAATATATAATATTAATATTGTGCTGTGCTAATAATATATATTGTATACACTTATTATATTGACAGTATTATAATGTAATACAATATAATGCTACTAGTAATAATACAATATAATAATTTTATATTTTATATTACTTGTAATATTACTACTAATATTACAGTATAGTGGTATAGTACAATATACTAATATATAATATTAATATTGCGCTGTGCTAATAATATATATTATATACATATCGAATACTGACAGTATTATAATGTAATGCAATATAATCTACTAGTAATAATACAATATAATAATTTTATTTTTATATTACATGTAATATTACTAATAATATTACAGTATAGTGGTATAGTACAATATAGTAATATATAATAATATTGTGCTGTGTTAATAATATATATTATATACACATCTAATACTGACAGTGTTATAATTTAATACAATATAATGCTTTTTTATTAAACTGCAAAAACTTTGTTTTTTTTGTGGGACATCATACAGCACATTTTTTTAATGAGTCTCAGCCAATTCAATCTAGTTTGTGGCAGCCACAAAAACGACGTTTCTTGAGTAGACAACTACTTTCAAAGTAAGGACCATACAATTAAACAGGAAATAACACTTTCAAACCAGGAACAGAAATGTTTTCAAATATTATAGCATAGTTTAATGTATTTCAAGGTTGCAGAGAACCTGCAGTGGTTTGGTAGCTCCCATTTACATATTAAGTAACCCAGATTCCCCAAGATGTGTTGGACTACAACTCCCATAGTCCCCCAGCCAACATCTCCCGTCTTTCCTTTTACAATTTCTAATGCATAATGTTCAGTTAACCAACAAACCTAGACATGGGCAAACTTTGGCCCTCCAGGTGTTTTGGACTTCAACTCCCACAATTCCTTACAGGCTACTGGCTGTCAGCCCATGCCTGAACTAACATAACATCATTTGTGAGGCTAACAGAAACTTACTTTTACTTAGGCAATCCCTCATAGCCCAAGGATGATGGACCTTCAAGCGTAATGTCTTGGTGGTGGGTCCGTAGGTTGCTGTGGAGCCCTATTCTTGATCCACATGTTCTCTTGCAGTGAGGACATCGGTTTCCAGGTGGAAGGCGGTCCCAGTCAGGATTGACTTGACATGCCTTCCTCTTGGTACGCGTCTCCCTTTCACCCTCCATTCATGCCTCTTCAAATTCTGCAGCACTGCTGGTCACAGCTGACCTCCAGTTAGGGTGCCCAAAGGCCAAGGCTTCCCAGTTTTCGGTGTCTATACCACAGTTTTTAAGGTTAGCCTTAAGCCCATTTTTAAAATTCATTTCCTGCCCACCAACATTCTGTTTTCCTTTTTGAGTTGGGTATGTAACTGCTTTGGGAGACGGTGATCGGGCATTCAGACAACATGGCCAGCAGTGGAGTCGATGGTGAAGGAGCATCACTTCAATGCTGGTGGTCTTTGCTTCTTCCAGCATGTTGATATTTGACTGCCTGTCTTCCTAAGAGATTTGCAGGATTTTTCGGAGGCAAGACTAATGGAATCATTCCAGAAGTTGAGTGTGACATCTGTAGACAGTCCACGTTTCACAGGTGCATAGCTTTGTAAACAAGCATCTTGATGTCCCAATCTTCAAACACTTTCTGCTTCTTTTGAAAAAACGCTGCACTTGCAGAGCTCGGGCGATGTTGAATTTCAGTGTCAATGTTGATTTTTGTGGAGAGGTGGCTGCCAAAGTAGCGGAAAATTTTATTTATTTATTTATTTATTTTATTTACTTTGCTTATATACCGCTGTATCTCAAGCCCGAAGGCGACTCACGGCGGTTCACAAACAGTAAAAACAGTAGAAACAGCAGTGGTTCCATACAACATATAACAATTGACTTAACACATTATCCATAAATTACCAATAAGCAATTACAATTACAATGCACAATTATTACAAAAAACAACCGTACCCAATCTTCTCATCATCCAAGCGTAGTCCAGGTTCGTCGTCCATTGTTCCATTCCTATGTTCCATTACCAGATTGCACTAAATTACTCAAATGGTCAACAGTTTCTAACATTACACCATTAAGCTGTATTTCTGGCATTGGGGAGGGAGGCTGGTGACTGCTGGAACAGCACTTTGGTTTCTCGATGTTCAATGAGAGGCTGAGCTTCTCGTATGCTTCTGCAAAGGTGTTTAGAGTGGCTTGTAGATCTTCTGAATGCATACAGACTACATTATCATCAGCATATTGGAGTTCTAGAACAGATGTTGTTGTGACCTTGGATTTGCTTTCAGTCTGTTGAGGTTAAATAGCTTGCCATCTGTCCAATAGGTGATTTCTACTCCACCTACCAGCTGAAGTATCATAGCAATGAAGATGGAAAATAAAGTTGGGGCAATAACACATCCCTGTTTGACACCTGATTCCACCTTAAATGAGTCACTTTGGGAGCCATTGCTGTCCAAGACTGTTGCCATCATGTCATCATGTCATAGCCACAGGATGATTTGGTGTCAGGGCACCCAGTTTTTTGGAGCATGGTCCAAAGATCACGGCGATTCACTGTGTCGAATGCCTTTGCAAGGTCAATGAATGCCATGTACAGAGGTTGATTTTGTTCCCTGCCTTTTTCTTGGAGCTGTCGTGCAGTGAAGATCATGTCCACGGTTCCTCTGGAGGGGCAGAAGCCATTCTGGAATTCTAACAGAAACATCAAGCTTTAACTCAGGAGAGCTTTAATTGAAAGAACATGAGCATGGCATTTTTAAGGAGCCTCCTTTCTTTCATCCGCACGCTGAACTGAGAATAAGAGCAGCGTTGGATAGCTTTGGCATTCAGAAGAGCCAAGTCCCTCTCTTCAAGAAACTGTTTTAATTTCCCATGAAGGCTTATATTTTTCTTTAAATTATATTTTAAAAGAGCCGGGAGTTTGCCAAAATGCCTCCCTCTGCTTGCTCTTGCATTAGCTATCAGTAACTACCGGCAATTGCCTTTCTTCGCCAAGCCAGCAAAGAAGCTGGGCATTTGTCCCATTGTGAAGCATGCCAGGGCTGGAACAATTCCCCTTCCAGCCTGAATGAAGCTTGGAGTCCAAGTTTGGGGCAAATAGAGACGGGGAGAGTAACCTCTCCAATTGGTTTTAATTAATGGCAGAAACAGGCATATTGATACACTGAGGAATTAGTGCTACTTTAACTAATGGAGCAGAGTCTGCAATGGCGCAATGGGTTTACTATTATTATTATTTAAAACTTTTCTATCCCAATCTTCTCAACCTCCGTAGAGGGACTCAGACTGGCTTACAGCAAGGATTCAATGCTAATAGTACAATCTAAAAACATCATATAATAACGAGTTAAAATACATATCAATTAAAATTACAAATAAGCCAAATCGCCAAGATAAAATCATGTCCAACTCAGTCAATATGTGTGGTTGATAACTTTGTTCTGTAGCTGGTTTCAGCCATTACTCTGGGAATGCTTCCTTCCATAGCCAGGATTTCACCAGCCTCCTGAAGGACAGAAGGGAGGAGGCAGATCTGATCTCAATCGGGAGAGTTCCATAGCCGAGGGGCCACCACAGAAAAGGCCCTGTCTCTCGTTCCCGCCAGACGCGATTGCGAAAGTGGCGGGACCGAGAGGAGGACCCCACGAGAAGCTCTTAATTGTCTTGATGGTTCATAGGTGAGAATACATTTGGACAGGTAAACTGGGACGGAACTGTATAGGAACCCTTGTTTTGGCAGGACGGAGGTTTGAATCCAGGGAGAGTGCAGATGAGCTCCCTCTGTCAGCTCCAGCTTCCCATGTGGGGACATGAGAGAAGCCTTCCACAAGGATGGTAAAAATATCTGGGTGTCCTCTGGACAACATCCTTGCAGATGGCCAATTCTCTCACACCAGAAGCAACTTGCAGTTTCTCAAGTTACTGCTGACATGGGGGGAAAAAACCCTAATAGAGCAGCATCTTTTAAAATGCCTGGCATTTAGAGAGGTGGTACATCTTGCAATGAGCTTTATCACACATGTTGACGTACAGTACTCGCTTACTTTCAAAAGCTTTTCCCGTAGCAGAATTCCCGGTCCCAATTCAAAGTGCAGGTTCTTACCTACAAAGCCCTGAACTGTTTGGGACCCACCTACCTGCGTGATCGCATTTCTGTGTACGAACCCACACGATCTCTTCGATCATCTGGAGAGGCCCTGCTCGCGTCCCCGCCTCCTTTGCAGGCACAATTGGTAGGGACAAGGGAGAGGGCCTTCTCGGTGGTGGCCTCCCGACTCTGGAACTCACTACCCAAGAACATCAGGCATGCCCCCAACATTGGCAGTCTTTAGGAGGAGCCTGAAAACGTGCCTTCCCAGAATAAGGAAAATTCCCAGCAATATGTCCTCAGAATGCATTTTACTACTGGTTTAGGATTGACTGTGCTCCCTCATGTTTTAAAACCCTATACCTATTGTTTATATGTGATTTATATTACATATAAAATTGTATTGTATTGTTTTTTGTTTATTGCTTTTTATTGATGTATTGTTGGGCTTGGCCTCATGTAAGCTGCTCCAAGTCCCTTGGGGAGATGGTGGCAGGGTATAAATAAAGTTTATTATTATTTATTTATTCCTTATGCACACAAAACAAGCACAATGAGAATAAGGAGAGGTGAGAGAACTTGTTCATGGCAAGACAAAGGCAGACAAATTATTTTTATCAGGTAACCCTTTGATTCCTTCCAGAATACTATCAGTCATCTCTCCATATAAAAGTCAAAGTTTTGTTTGTTTCTCTGTCTATTGCTAGGTTAGAAATGTCTCTCTGATGACACTGGATTGGCTGTTGGTAAGTGAGGTGTCCCTTTGTGATGTCACTAGGAAGCAAAGGAGACATGTGTATGAGTGGAAGGGAGCAAGGAAAGAGCCACAAAGAGAGACATCTTGCCATGGAGACATTATGAGGCCCTCTTCAAGCTGGTGAAAGGAGAGGGGAAGGAAAGAAATTAAAAGAAGGGGAAGAAAAGGAGGGAAGTGAAAGAAAAGGGGAAAAGTTTTGAGTCGAGGGAAAGAGAAATAAGGGATGAAAGCAGGGGGGCAGTGGCCTCACCGACATCTGGGCAATGTATGTATGGGCCTGGGTCAAAAAGTTTTGCCATCTGTGTCATAAAAACATTATGAGCCAAATTCAAGGTGCAGGTCATGACCTATAAAGCCCTAAACGGTTCAGGCCCCGCCTATCTCCGCGATCACATCTCCTTCTATGAACCGGCATGAGCTCCAAGATCTTCTGGGGAGGTCCTCCTCTCGGTCCCACTACCGTTGGTGGGGACGAGAGAGAGGGCCTTCTCAGTGGTGGCCCCGTCTCTGGAATGCCCTTCCAAGGGAAATAAGACAGGCCCCATCCCTCCCCTCCTTTCGTAAGAGCTTGAAGACCTGGTGGTTTCAACAGGCCTTTGAAAATGACTAGTTCTAACTCAGTCCCAAACATTGTCTAATACAGCCTTATTCTTCCTACCAGTTACCCAGATTCTTTCCTCTAATCGGCCCCGGAATGAACAGCCACAGACCCATCTATATAAATAAAAATGTAATGTTAGTTCGTGCTATCATCAGAACTCAAAAACCACTGGGGGAATTGACACCAAATTTGGGCACAAGACACCTAACAGTCCAATTTATGTGCTCCACTCAAAAAAATTATTTTGTCATTTGGGAATTATCGTTGCTGGGATTTATAGTTTACCTACAATCAAAGAGCAATCTGAACTCCACCAGTGATGGAATTGAACCAAACATGGCATACAGGACTTCCATGACCAACAGAACACACTGGAAGGGTTTGATGGGCATTGACCTTGAGTTTGGGAGTAGTAGTTCAGTTACATCCAGAGAGCACTGTGGACTCAAACAATGATGGATCTGGACCAAGCTTGACACAAAAATTCCATATGCCTAAATATGAACACATATGGAGTTTGGAGGAAATAGACCTTGACTTTTGGGATTTGTACTTACTGGGATTTATAGTTCACTACAATTAAAGAGCATTCCGAAAACCACAAATGACAGAAATGGGGCAAACTTCCTACACAAAACCCCCATGACCATCAGAAAATACTTAAGGCCTTCCAGTCCAACTCTCTTCACCAGGGCAAGAAATGTAATCAGAGCCCCCCTGACAAAGAGCCATCCAGTCATAAATATAGATAGATATGATTCTCACACTCACACACATAGTATCATAGATTTGAAAGAGACCCTTAAAGAAGGACTATGATATGTTGCATATTCCAGAGTAGGCAAACCAGACACTCTCCACATCAACACTGACAAAGAAACAACAAGAAATACTGTGTACTCACAAGCATACAGGAATTACATATATTGGAAACACTTTCTCATTACTTTATTTTCCAGATCACCAGACTGGGCCACAGCAACACGTGGCAGGGGACAGCTAGTACCTAATATTGTTGCCTGCCATAGCATTGCACTTAATTCCCTAGAATTTTTGGGCTTGCACAAATCTTGGCCCGGCCTTTTAAATTTTTAATTGCCTTGAACAGGAAAGATTACTTTTAATATATGTGTGTTATGGCGAAAATTTTCATTCTTATATTTTGTTTGTTAATCTTATGGTTATGTTGTTTTACTCTGTATGTTTTGTGATGTTATTTGGGAACCGCTCTGAGTCCCCTCGGGGAGATGGAGCGGTATATAAATAAAGTATTATTATTATTATTATTATGAACATATAACAGCAGAAATTGCTACATATCATAGCCTGAACTATCCTCTACACAAACCGACCATTCGATATAGTCACCATCAATCTGTACACATTTATGCCATCGTTTAACCCAGGCATCAAAACCATTTTGGAAAAATTCAGGGTTTTAAACCCATGATTTTAAAGCAGTTTTAATGTCATTCAAATCATTGAATCTGAAACCACGTAGATTTGTCTGTTTGGATCTGAATTTTTCCAAAATGGTTTTGATGCCTGAGTTGAATGATGGTGCAAATGTGTACAAATTGATGGTGACTATGTTGAATGGTAGTTTTGTGTATAGTTCAGGCTATGATCTGTAGCAGCTTCTGCTGTTTTATGTAAATTCATAACATTTTTATGATACCGGAGACAAAACTTTTTGACCCTCCTTAAACCACATATCAGCAGGGCATACATTACTGGACTTAGCATGGAACACAAAATCACCTATTTCCAGCAGAAGAAAACCACTGAATCACACTGGAGGACACACGGATGCCTAAAGTAGACCTCTCTGGCATTTCTAGGTCCTCCAGCAAACTCTATGGTCAACTTCTGACAGAAGCATATTCATAGAATTGGGCTGGAAGCCACAGATACTGGTACCAGAGATACGAGAGTTGTCCTGTATTTTTAAAGAAAATGATTACAGTATTTCCAAATACCTTCCATATGTATTTATATATTTAAATGGAGAGTTGTGTTGTGCTATGTGATTTTTGCCCAGCTCCCATTTGTTTCACCAGAAACAGAAGCAAAAAAAAAACTTTTCTGCTGCATTGCACACACATTTCTTATTTTCAATGTGCCAAACTGCAACAGCATTTCCCAATATCTTTTTATAGAGACACTAATACAGTCTCAAAGCCCAGGACACTGTTGTTAACTTGCATTTCAGTCCAGCTCCCTCCACAGTCGCACAGCCAAAGAAGCATGCCAACTCTTTCATGTAGGATTTTATTGAAATAAAGACTTTATAAACAGTTGGTATTCTCTGATTTTTTTTTCACAGACTTATGGGCCAAAGAGTTGACTCCTCCTCTCTAGGTTGGAAGTGGGGCAAACCACCTGCCAGAAGAATTCCTCTTTACCTAAAAACAAAAACAGTACAGTAAGGAAAAGCCAAACATGGCTATGACATCATTTTACCACTTTGTTTCTACTTCTGAAAGTGCTGACCACCTTGGAATACCACCTCTGATTCCTAAATTAACACTTTAATACTTTTACTTATTAATTAATATTACACTTCTTTTAGCAGTTTTAATACGAGTATACCCCTTTGAGGTAGATAAATAATAAATAGAAGAAGGCACAACCCTTCCATTCCTGTGTGGCTGGGTTTTCTGGAAGAGCTCAATTTATTTGCCTACTATTATATAGATGCTACTGAAACAAAATTGCAAAATGTGAGATTCATGCAAAATGGGCCATTCCTAAAAATCCCTTTGTGAACAAAAACAAATACATCATGTGTCAGTAAATTTCTGACAGCTTATTTCAGTGTTTCTAAACCTTCCCAATGCCATGACCCTTTAATACAGTTCCTCATGTTGTGGTGACCCCCAACCATAACATTTTTTTTTTCATTGATACTTCATAACTGTAATTTTGCTACTATTATGAATCGTTATGTAAATATCTGATATGCAGGATGTATTTTCATTCACTGGACCAAATCTGGCACAAAAACCCAATACGTCCAAATTTGAATACTGGTGGGATTGGGGGTGGATTGTGATTTGGGAGTTGTAGTTGCTGGGATTTATAGTTCACCTACAATCAAAGAGCATTCTGAACTCCACCAATGATAGAACTAAACGAAACTTGGCACACTGAACTCCCATGACCAACAGAAAATATTGGGAGGGTTTGGTGGGCATTGACCTTGAGTTTTGGAGCTGTAGTTCACCTACATTCAGAGAGCACTGTGGACTCAAACAATGATGGATCTGGATCAAACTTGGCACAAGTATTCAATATGCCCAAAAGTGAACACAGGTGGAGTTTGGGGAAAATTTAGGAGTTGTAGTTGCTGGGATTTATCATTGACCTACAGTTAAAGAGCATTCTAAACCTCACCAACAAAAGAATTGGGCCAAACTTTCCACACAGTGCCCCCATGACTGACAGAAAATGCTGTGTTTTCTGGTGCTCTTTGGCAACCCCCCTGACACCCCCTCACGACCACCAGGTTAAGAAACGCTGCCTTATTTTCTATTTTTCTAGATTTACTTTGTACCACTTTACCTGTTGGACTTTGCTTGAAACTCACTTTCTGATTAGCCCTTAGTTCCTAGTTGTAAGATTGTTAAAAACAAAAAGAAGAAAACATGCAGTGAAGCAAAAGCAATGTAAATTAAGCCAAGTTCATTGGTGTGATTTAACCAAGCATGTGATGCAGAGCAAAAATACAAATTGGAACCAGTCCAGCCAAAATTAAATAGCAACATCAAACCAGCAGATGACATGTATTGACTAATGGGTTGATTAAAAGCGCAACCATTCTTTGCAATATTATATTTTTACTCAGCTTAAATGGTAATATTTCAGACATATATTGAAGACATGCTTTTGTTTTTGTGGAGAGTATGACCCAAAATTAAACTGTAGTCTGACATTTTTTCTGAGACCATGTTAGTCAAGCAGTGAAAAATCAATGTGCTGTATGCATTGTTCCAAGGTATTCCGAAAGAAATTAGCTAAAAACGGATATAAGTCAATGTACAGTGCCAATATATCTCAGAATAAGCATCACTGGAGGGCAGCAGCAATTCAAGCTGTTTTAGCCCTTTTTGGGTGTGGAATGGCTACTCTTATTATAATGCTATAAACTGAGCATCCATTATCTGAAATCCTTGGATCAGCAGTGTTTTGTTATACTTGTAGTTGCATGTAAGTATGTCATGAGATGTCTTGCAAAAAATGTATTTACATTTCATATCCAGCTTTTACACATAGCTTAAAAGTAATTATACAATAATAGCTGTAACCACCACACGTTGCTGTGGCCAACTTTCCTCTTTCTCTTCTTTCTTCCTTTCCATCCTTCCTTCTCTCCCCCTTTCATTCTTTCTCTCCTCCCTCCCTCCCTCCCTTCTCTTCTTCTTCCCTTCCTCTTTCTCCCCAACTGTTCTTTCCCTTCCTCTTTCTCACCTTCTCTTCCTATTCTTGGACTGCAACTCCCAGCAGTCCTCCTGATCGATCTATCTATCTATCTACCTATCTATCTCTTTCTAATCTATCCGTGGTATTGCTAGGCATTGCAATCCAGGAAATTGGAAATATTCAAGGATTGGGATGCTATCAAAGAAATCCAAGGAGAAGAAAGCTTGCATCTCAGAAGCAATGCATTTGGATCATCCTCCTCTCCTAAAGGGCTTGGTCTAGGGAATGCTGGGAGCTGTAGTCCAGAAGAGAGTGTGGATATGCTATTGTGTGTTTTGTTTGCCGAGGGGGTTCATTTTTGCACATGCGCTGTAGCGTCTGTTTGCTTTTTTGACTTTTTAAGTCTCTTCTGCTGTGTCTTTCAGTGTTTTTATGAGTGATGGTCACTCGTTGGCCTGATAGGTGCATTGTGTCCAAATTTGGTTTCAATTCGTCCAGTGGTTTTTGAGTTATGGTAACTCCACAAACAAACATTACATTTTTATTTATGTAGATTTTAAAATAATTTCGTGCATGAAACAAAGTCAGCTGCCAACCAGAACCATTGGCAGTTTGTGTATACAGAACCCCATCTTTGGCAGTCTTTAAGGAGCTTGAAGACATGGTTGTTCCGGTGTGCCTTCCCAGAATAATGATCCCATAGCACTTCGTCCTCCAAAGCACTTTATATTGTTTTAGGTCTGCTCGTATGTTCCCACAAACCGCCTCATCATTTTCGCCCATGTCCAGCATTATTTTTTAATTTTTAAAATTTTAATTACATTTGGCCTACCCATAGATTTTAAAGTGTGTTGTCCTATTGATAATGCTTATGTTATTGTTTTGTTGTTTTTAAATTGCTTGTATTGTTATTGCTTGTATTGTTGTATTTTGGGCTCGGCCTCATGTAAGCCGCACCGAGTCCCTTGGGGAGATGGTAGCGGGGTATAAATAGAGTGTTATTATTATTATTTATATTGGGTGGCAAAGACCATTGTCTCAACATGCAGGTTGACAGTTTTGAACTTCTGGTATTTTGGATTTCAGATAAAGGATGTCCAGCCTGTACTGAATTAGATGAAGTGCTTCAGTGAAAGGTTCTTGCTCCTTCCCTGCCTCCATCACCAAGTTCCAGCAATAAGTGTTTTTGATCCAATTTGGTCAGGTGTAGTCCAGAAAAGCATATACAGAGAAATCTGGAACAAGGCACAGCCAAAAGCATCTCTCCAGAACAATATGGCTTATTAGCTGCTGCAGCACGTTTAGAAATTATGAGTGCCCACAGAGTGCCATGCATCAGTGGTCACTGGCCTTTTTGAAGCACAGACAAATAATATGTAAACCAACTGTTATTTTGTTTTATGATCAAACCATACAGACAAAACCCAGTCTGTCTCAGGAGACTCTCACACAAATACTTACAGAGCAGCAGCACCAGAAATGATCTCAATCAGTTCCTTGGTGATGACAGCTTGGCGGGTGCGATTGAAGGTCAGAGTCAGCTTGTCAATCATCTCAGCTGCCAAGAGAGAAGGAACATGTCAGGTGGCACCATGGGGGAAAAAAATCAGATGTTCATAATTTCTACTTGCTCTTTTGATTTGATTTAAACATCCCTGTCTACACTTACAAATAGAATACCAAGTCTGCAAACTTTGTGTTTTGTTTGTTTGTTTTTAATGCAATGCAACTGTTTTGGTCGCTCCTGACATGATAAATAAATACATTTACAAAGTATCAAGGATTTGGATACAACTAACTAAATTTTCTGAAAACCACAGCATTCAAAAGCTGGAACTATTCCATGCATCTGATCAAATTATGCTTCTCCAGTTTACAGAAGTAATTCAAGGTATTTTGATTCCTTATCCTTTCTTCCCAAAAAGGTTTACTTCCTTCTCCTTTCTTTCCATTGAAATCCACAAGCATATTTTCAACAGAAAAGAAAAAACCATGAAAATGAACAAAACCTGGCTATCAGTATTAAATAAACGCTAAAATCAGGACAGCAAATAAAGAGCAATACTAAAAAAACAAACAGAGGAATTCCAGACAGGAAACAATCAGGGCCAGCAAATCATTTCCCAAAAAAGAATCCCCCCAGGCAGGAAGCAGCCAAGCATTGAAGCTGCAAGGCTATTAAATGCTAATCAAGGTGATCAATTGCAACATTCACACTTGCCTCAAACAGACAAGAGTATATATAAACCTCACTTGCCCTAGTTTCCATCAGACCTCACAAGCTCAGATTATGCTTCCATAGATATGGGTGAAACATCAGGAGAGAATGCTTCTGGAACATGGCCAGACAGGCCAGAAAACTCACAGCAACTCAGTTTTAGAGCTTTGTTTGAGGAGGAAGTATTATGACGCTTCTTTCTGCCTCAAGTCACACAACCGTAAGAGTCAGCATTAAGGACTCTTCTACCAATGTTACATAACTTTCTTTTCTCTTTCTACTTTTTTTACTCCACATGTTTTCCCAGCAACAGTATGACTGTTTTTATCTTTTTAACCTTGCTAAATTATCCTGTCTATTTTTCTCTCTTGTTTCTTACCACAAGCTCATTTGTATCACTGGCAATGCTGCACTTTACTCTGCTGTAGATAACAAACAATCCTATATACAGAACCATCACAGAAGTGGAAAAACCACAAATAAAGAAACACTATCTTAAACCTGAGACAACACCATTCTAAGAATCTCTGGGTCCTTCAGGGTAACTCTATGATCAAGATTACTGGAGATAAAATATAAATCAAATTCACAAAAAATCAAATCAGCAAAAGTTCAATCTACAGATGCGAAGATCTGACATCTTTCATAGGCATTTCCAGTCCCATTATATTCTGAGTATCGGCAGATATCAAGGACAGTGGTTGGCAGGTAACATTTGTGAAATCAAACAGAGGCTGGATGGCCATCTGTCAGGGGTGATTTGAATGCAATATTCCTGCTTCTTGGCAGGGGGTTGGACTGGATGGCCCATGAGGTCTCTTCCAACTCTTTGATTCTATGATTCTAATACTCAAACTTGCATGATCATATGTCAAAAGATAAAACTCTCTCAAATATGTAATTCTGCTTTCTTGCTTTTGTTTACAGTTGGAAGATTCTGCTAACACACAACACAGCATGGTGCAAACCCTGTGGATTTCTCCTTACAGGCATTTTTGCTTGCGTTGTCCATGGCAGTCATCCGAGCGCTCTGTTCACTTGTGGTAGATTCCTTCAGCGAATAGAAAATGATGTTTGCCAATGTGAATTCCTGATAGTTTCGCAGGACATCTGCATCAATGTCGTCATAGATACTGATGCTTTCTGCAGAAACAAGAGCAACAATGAAAAACACCAATTTATTATGATTTTGGAATGTATCAGGTACAAGATGTTAAGAGTCAAAACCAAGAGCAGTTTCAAAGACATTGCCAATTAGTTTTCATTCCTAAATAATTGGAGACCAACAGACTTTCATCTTATATGCAACTTCTATGGCCACAAAGATTACAACATCAGTTTGAACCTTCTCTACTTGAAAGTATGCAATTCTTCTGTTTACATCAAACTGCTTCTGAACATGGAAACTTCAATTCACACAAAGTGCAGCCAAATTAGAGAGCTGTTTCAGACATGTCACACTGCATTTAAAGCAATTGCCAATTAGTACCAATACATTTCCAAAATTAATTCAAAATTATAGTGCCCACCCTTAAGCTTTTAATTGTTTTGGGACCAGATTTTAAAACTGCCTACATCTTGCTGAAATTTTTATAAATTCTGCTGTAGTGGTTCTATTGATACAAGCTAAGATGACAATCACATTTATTTATTGATTTATTGTATTTGTATTCTGCCCTTCTCACCCCAAAGTGGACACAGGGCAGATCACAGAACACATATGCAGCAAACATTAAATACAATGACAAGACAGACAACAGATAGAGGTATTATATAGGCTTTTCCCCATCTTTCCGGTATCTTTCGAGGCTGTGCTCAGTTCCAGCCACAGGGGGCGCTGTTGCTCCGTCCCCCTGTTGAAGAGCTTTCTTTGCTTGTAAACGCTGTGTCTAAAATACTTCACCCCTTTAATGCAGTTCCTATTTATCTACTCACATTGCTGTTTTCGATCTGCTAGATGGGCGTGGAGCTGGACTGAAGGTCAGGAGCTCACCCTGACCCAGCTTTGAACTTTCTCACTGATGGCTCCATAGGTTTGGAAGCATTAAATTAAAATTAACTTGGGATCTTCATTTCTGGTATTTAATAAAGCCTTTAAGAGTCCTTTGCCCCACTGCATTTGTTCAGCCAAATGCCTATAATCTAAATAATTTTCTCATGAATCCATTGTGCACAGATGTTCTGCAAATTGTTTCGTCCTTCCTTTTCTCCTTTCTCCCTTGTATATTTTATGTATTGAATTACTTCATTTATACACCACCTTTCTCACCTCATGGGGACTCAAGGCAGCTTACAAACTCATTCAATGCCACATATAAACATAACAGTAAAAACGTACCCCCAACTAGAATAATAATAATAATAATAATAATAATAATCTTTATTTCTACCCCGCTACCATTTCCCCAATGGGGACTTGGTGCGACTTACATGGCGCCAAGCCCGGACAAAATAATACAGCAATAAAATCAAAGTATATACATCAGACACCAACAACATTATCAAAATGACATTAAAATAATAAATGATAATTAAAATAAAATAAAATACCAATAAACACAATTACGATAGAAATGACAATGGGCGGGCCACATATTCTGAATAAAAACAATTAACAGACTATAATGAGATAAAATAGGAGCAGGAAGTTTAAATGGAACTCATAAAACACACAAAGTTATGGGGCAAAAAACATCCTATTTGGAGAGCACGAACTCCATTAGCCAAAAACTTGAGGGGATATAAAAAATCATACTGAGCACCTACTCGCCAAAGGCACAGCGGAAAAGCCAGGTATAAAACAATTAAAACGCACGAGCAAATAAACACATAGAAAAATAAAACAGATTAAAATATATAATAATAATAATAATAATAATAATAATAATAATAATAATCTTTATTTATACCCTGCCTCCATCTCCCCAATGGAGACTCGGAGCGGCTTACATGAGGCCAAGCCCAAACAACAATTTGCAGTAAAATAAAAATGAAAACACAAACCGAAATCGCAAACAATAAACAACAACAACATAATTACATAAAACATGTGAATACATAGCAATATAAAATTACAATAGGCACATTCACAATGACAATGGGTGGGCTACATATAATGATTAAAAGAAAAACTGATTAAGACTAATTAAAAACTTGGGCAAGATAAAAGAGAGACAGATTATTTGCGAGGAGGACTCATTATTGTGGGGGTTGTGGAATCAGGCTTTCTCCCAAGGGGGGGGGGGGGGGGGTACGGGACGACGACAAATACTCTAATGACAAAAAAACATTGAGGTTAAGCAATAGTATGAGATTCTATACCTACTCATCAAAGGCGCAGTGGAAGAGCCAGGTTTTAAGATTCTTTTTAAATGTTTCTAGGGTAGGAGCTTTCCTAATTTCTCCAGGTAGTGAGTTCCAGAGTCGGGGGGCCCACAGATAAGCATATATATAAATAAACACACACACACACACACATATAGCTTTGAAAAGGCTTGACTCTGATAAGTTTCTAACAACTAGGGAGGGGGAAAACACTGCCAACTTGCCAAAGGCTTCATCTGGACTTACCAGAACCAGAAACGGTGTCAAGAGAATAGATTGGCTTCTCATCTGTCCTGTAGGAAATGACAGACCTATGGAAAGAAGAAAGCTGACTTGTGATATACTATATGGGCCCCATATCTGCAGGACTTGTATCCACAGCATGTGGCAATATACGTCTTCTGCAATCCTTTCTAGCTCTTCCAGCATGCTTGAGCCAGCTGTTATCTGTGGTTTTGCATATACACACACAAAGCCCCTGAATGTATCACTATGTATATAGGAGAGGAAAGTGGGAGGGGATAGAATGTTGGAGTGAATGCCAAGGAGGAGACTATTTGAAAGAAAATTGCACAAAATTCCTATTTCTCTTGCCTGAACCGATTATAGATGACAGATCCTTCATCAAACTCATAGCCAGAATTCAGCAGCTCTAAGGCAATTATTGATGCATCTCCAAAGGTGGGAGGCTTTCTTCCAAGTTCTTTAAAGGTGAACAGGAAGTTTTTGCCATGCGTCCTAAAATAAAAAGTAAATCAGTACATGAAGAATGTTGATCAAAAAAACACATTTTTCTTGTTTTATTTCTACGCTCTCTGCATGAGTCTGCTTCTGGGAATTGTCCAGAGATATCTGGGCCAAAAGATTAATGCTTCTTATTGGGAAGATGCAGCTATCCTCCTGAGATAAATTCTAGCTTCAAATGTCTTTCTTTGTCCCATATTAAAATGGTGGTAATGGTCTGTTTCATTTTATAATCTTTGAAGAAAAGTGGAACAAGACAGATTCAAAATACAGAAAAACATCTTATCTAATTTCTAAGCCGAAGAGCCAGCGTTGTCCGTAGACACCTCCAAGGTCATGTGGCTGGCAAGACTTCATGGAGCACCGTTACCTTCCCACAGAAGCAGTAACTATTGATCTACTCACATTTACGTTTTCAAACTGCTAGGTTAGCAGAAGCTGGGCCTAACAGCCGGAACTCACCCTGCTGCCCAGATTCGAACCACCAACCTTTCAGTCAGCAATTTCTGAAGTTCAGCAGTTTAACCCGCTGCACCTCCAGGGGCCCTATTTCTATTGTTCTATTACTATTATTATATTTATATTTATTTATACCCCGCTTTATCTCTCCCGAAGGTGACTCAAAGCGGCTTAACATAAAAGAATTAGTACACAATTTAAAATATACAAATATATAAACATCAAAACAGAATTAAATATAAACAGTATTAAAAATGGCCTGACTATGATTGCGGATAATGTGGTTTTGTAGTTGTAATTGCAATGTTTTGTATGTTTTAATGCTCTTAATCGTGTTTAAAAATTTAATTGAAATGTTTATTTAATTGTATATTGGATGTATATTGTTTTTAAGGCTGCCTTGAGTCCCCCTTGGGGTCAAGAAAGACAGGATATAAATATAGTAAATAAATAAAAATTCATTGTTAAGAAGCATTCTAGGCATGCAGTAATTCAAATATATGCTGCTTGTAGGTTTGCTTTCAGCGGCCTTCAGTGAGTATCTCTGCTTTACATGTTAAAGTGATGTCTTCAGTCTGGGATAATAAAAAATGATCAATGATCAGTACTGAAGAGTAAGTGTTGGATATACAGGGCAGGGCAGAATCCTGTTACCTGTGAAGGAGAGTTCTCAGCTTATCGCCTACTCCAACCACCATGACTTCTTTACCCGCATCCGTGAGGTTGGCAATATGAGCCTTGATACTCTTAGCAACAGAAGAGTGGATAGCACCGCACAGACCACGGTCGGAGGAAACCCCAATGATAAGGTACTTCTTTTTGTCCTCAGCGGCCTTGATTTCTGCTTTTTCATAGAGAGCTAAGAAAAGAAAGAAAAACAAATGCATCTGTTCCATAAAGCTGAATGCACAACCAAGTTATTTTTCAGAGCCTCTACGAGGCTTCTTCTTTGCAGAATGGGGTTGAACTGGATGGCGCATGAGGTCTCTTCCAACTCTTCGATTCTATGACAGGCATGAGCAAACTCTGGCCCTCCAGATATTTTAGACTTCAACTCCCACAATTCCTAACATCCAGTAGGCTGTTAGGAATTGTGGGAGCTGAAGTCCAAAACATCTGGAGGGCCGAAGTTTGCCCATGCCTGTTCTAGGAGGATGTTGTTGCTGTTGTGCATCTAGCTACAGGTACATAGTCAAATGCTCTCAGCCTCCTCAGCCACTACATGGCTATATTTTCGGAGGGGCTATGGGAGGCAGATGAGTTACAGAGGTTCAAGGGTGAACTCCTCCCTCCATTGTCATAAAAAAGCTATATACTAGTGTTACACTGGCATATAGCACTAATAGGGTACCAGCCAAAGACTATGGCTGGTACCCATAGTCTTTGGGATTGTGGCGCAGCTGGCTGAGTGTCAGCTGCATTAAGATCACTCTGACCAAAAGGTCATGAGCTCGAAGCCAGCCAGGTTGGAGTGGGTTTCCAACCAATTGTGTAGCCTGTTGTCGACCTTTGCAACCCGAAATACAGTTGCATCTGTCAAGTAGGAAAATTAGGTACCACCTTAAAGTGTGGGGAGGCTATATTAACTAATTTATGAGGCCATAAAAAAAGACTCCAGCAAGCACTCCAGCAAAAAGCATGCGGGGAATGCGGAAGTACTTCATCAGTGTCACAGATGGGCGATGAAAGCGACAGCTCCCCTGGCGGCCAGAAAAAGTTAAATAGCCTCTGTGTATGTCTGTATATGTTGTATGTCAAAATTGGCATTGAATGTTTGCCATATATGTCTACACTGTAATCTGCCCTGAGTCCCCTGCGGGGTGAGAAGGGCGGAACATAAAAGCTGTAATAATAATAATAATTATAATAATAATAATAAAAATATGGCATGCTTTCTGTCCAAGCCCAGATATATGCATAGAATACACCTTGATAATTTCGTTGTAATTTTTTAAAAAAACATACTTCAATATTTCCAGTATCTACTATCATAAAGAAAGTAGTAATTAATAAAAGCCAGTGAAATCTCTAAAGCAAGTGAAGTTCTAGTCTTTCTAATAATAAGATGAAGCAACTATTATATCTTATCTGATTTCTTAAAATAGTAATGAGGAGAGGCTGGTAAGAAATACAATTATTACTATCATTCTTATTATTATTATTATTATTAGTAGTAGTAGTACTAGTAGTAGTAGTGGTACATTTAAAAATGCAGTATCTCACTATTAAACATTATCAGAAAATGAGCTGTTAAGAACCAGGGTAACGTTTAACGATCCTTACTGAATACATGTTTTAAAAGCTGTCGAAAGTCTGGTCAAAGGACCTTATCAGACATTTCTAGGTCAGGAAATACCAGTTTATTTTGTCTTTCTATTTAATATCTTCACAGAGAAATAAAGTTATTTTTTTTTATTGCAACTCATTTAGAAAACAGGAAGTTCCCTTACCCAAAGCTCCCACACCATAAACTCTGGCAGGCTTTAACTCCCTTTCTGCTCTGGCATACTTCGCTGCTGAAACCATCTTCATGGACTTGGTGATTTTCTGAATGTTCTTGATTGACTTCAGGCGCCGGGTAACTACACAGATGAGATGAGGCAAAATTTTAAGCAAAAATTGGGGGGGGGGGGGCGGTCAGTACGATGACAACAAAGATATCAAACACTAATTTGTCAAGAAAAATAGGTACAATAATATGCCTTCAAATTATTTCAGACTTAGTGAGACCCTTCACGATTTTTCTTAGCAAGATATGCGAAGCAGCTTGTGGGACATGTCCCATTTGAAAGAAAGAGATCTCTTCTAGCCTGTAACTCTGAGGCATCCTTTAAGACACTATATGATTGGAACTTAAAAGTGTAAACACAATGTAATGAATCCTGAATCCTATGTAAAACAAGGAAAATGCCATGCCAAATGTGCAACTGTATGCAGATCAAAGGGCTCTTTTCTTTCCAGGTTATGATACCAAAACAAGCAAGACCCTGAACATGAACTTAGAAGTCAAGGTTACAGAATTCATTAAGGAGTATCACCCCTATTTGCCACCACAGAAAAGTACACAGAAAGAATTACTTACTGTCTTTCAAAGTTGCCATATTCCTAACTTGGACCCTGAAAAATTAAACACATATTGCATACATTAGTAAGTAAAAGCCTTGCTTTCATTGGTAGAGTAACACCAAAACTGAAAAGCAACAGTTAAAGAAAACTTCATTCCGAAATAAAAGCATACATACTTCTAACACATACAACCTATTTCACAATATATGCAGATCCTCTAATTTTGCTAACAAAATTAATATCTCTCTTACATTCACTAATCAGTTAGGTAAATGTCTATATGTTATTAGTGGAGAAAAACACAAGACATAGGTATGGAGAAAGGTTGGTATGGAGAAATTATCAAATGGAGATGTTTTCTTGCCCTGCAAAGAATGCATGGGCAGCTCCTAAAAGTGAGTAGACAAATATAATGAGAAGAAGCAACTTCAAACAAACAGTTCACTATCAAATTGGGGGATCCGATTCTACAAGGCATTAGTCAGCAATAGCTCCTGATTTGGGATCCTGCAATGGGAGAATACACATCAGTAGCTGCTTCTCAAGACTTGTGGGACCGAGGGAGAAAGCCTTCTCCACTGTGGCCCCCCATCTTTGCAGCTCACTACCTGGTGAGATTAGGCAAGCCCCCACCTTAGCAGCCTTTAAGAAAAATCTGAAAATGTGCCTTTGCAGAGCGACCATTTGTCCCAGTGTTGCCCCTATGATGCACTTTCCCCCCCCTCCTAAACTGAAAGTCTAACCCCACTGTTCATCCTTTTTGGCCTCCTCTCAATTACACTTTTTCTATTCCTGCCTCAACCGGGGTTTTATCATTTTACCTCATCCATTTGGCCTGCCCATTGTGTTTGATTTTATATATGTCAATCTCCTTTGTTTATTTTATTTTGCTACTTTATGTATTTTATTCTGATGAAATTTTGTTGTCTCCATTTTGTATTTTATTTTGGTGCATTATATCTTTGGGCCTCATGTTAGCTGACCCGAGTCCCCTTTGGGGAGATGGTGGCAGGGTACAGATAAAGTTTATTATTATATTATTACTAGCTGTCCCCTGCCACGCGTTGCTGTGGCCCAGTTTGTTGATCTGGAAAATAAAGTAATTAGAAAGTGTTGGTTTCTAATCTATGTAATGTCTTTCTGCTTGTGGGTAAACAGTATTTCTTGCTGTTTCTTTGTCAGTGTTGATGTGGAGAGTGTCTGGTTTGCCCATCCTGGAACATGCAAGATATCATTGTCCTTCTTTAAGGGCCCCTTTCAAATCTATGATACTATATCTGTGTGCGTGTGTGAATCATATCTATCTATCTATCTATCTATCTATATCAGTGGTTCTCAACCTGGGGTCTCCAGATATTTTTGGCCTACAACTCCTAGAAATCCCAGCTAGTTTACCAGCTGTTAGGATTTCTGGGGACCCCAGGTTGAGAACCACTGATCTATCTCTATGCCTGGATGGCTCTTTGTCAGGAGGAATTTGATTACGTTTTCTTGCCCTAATGAAGGGAGTTGGATTGGATGGCCTTAAGTATTTTCTGTTGGTCATGGGGGTTCTGTGTGGGAAGTTTGCCCGATTCTGTTGTTTGTGTGGTTCAGAATGCTCTTTGATTGTATCTGAATCCCAGTGACTACAACTCCCAAATGTCAAGGTCTATTTCTCCCAAACTCCATCTGTGTTCATATTTGGGCGTATTGAGTGCTTGTGCCAAGTTTGGTCCAGATCCATCATTGTTTGAGTCCACAGTGCTTTCTGGATGTAGGTGAACTACAACTCCCAAACTCAAGGTCAATGCCCACCAAAGCCTTCCAGTTCAATTCCATCGTTGATGGAGTTCAGAATGCTCTTTGATTGTAGGTGAACTATAAATCCCAGCAACTACAACTCCCAAATAACAAAATCATATTTTTTTTAGTGGTGGTCACTCCTTGTGTTGTGAGATGTTTCATTGCCAAATTTGGTGTGATTTCGTTCATTGGTTGTTTTGTTTTTAAGGTACTCATTATTCACATATATAATTATATATAATTATTATATATCATTATATATCACTCATTATTCACATATATATAATATATATATATATAATATATATATATATTATTCTCAAAACTACCATATCTTAATTCTAGAATCTATGGCAGCTTCCCACTGCATATTGGTTACTGAAAAACACAAATGGGAGGGTATCACTGCATTTTCAATGTATTTGTGGGTTTTCTGTACAGTGTCTAACTAAACAAGTTCAAAAGAGATATTGACAAGCTGGAAGGTGTCCAGAGGAGGGTGACTGAAACGATCAAAGGTCTGGAGACCATGAATCCCTATGACGAATGTCTCAAAGAACTGGTCTGTTTAGCTTGCAGAAGAAAAGGTTGCGAGGAGACATGATAGCCATGTATAAATATGTGTCACAAGGAAGAGGGAGCAAGGCTTGTTTTCTGCTATGGGTTCAAATGACAGGAAAGGAGATTCCACCTGAAAATTAGGAAGAACTTCCTGACTGTTAGAGCTGTTCAACAGTGGAACTCTGTGCCTCGGAGTCTGGTCGATGCTCCTTCCTTGGAAGCTATCAAACAGAGGATGGATGGCCATCTCTCGGGGGTGCTTTGATTGTGCTTTTCCTGCATGGACTACTATTATTCTATGATTTCTAGGTTGCATAATGTTCAGTCAACCAACTAACACAGGCCTAGGCCAAATTGGGCCCTTCCAGGTGTTTTGGACTCCAACTCCCACAATTCCTAACAGCCTACCGGCTGTTAGGAATTGTGGAAGTTGGAGTCCAAAACACCTGGAAGGGCCAAATGGTGTCAAACTGCAACAATTCTGCTTTGTAGATGCCCCCCCTCCCCTTGCCCAGAATGAGTACCATTGTGGCTGAGTCAAGGCCGTGGCACATCCTCCGATGAGGGCGGCTCCTCGGGACAGCATCATGGCTCCGAAGGGGGCGGCGGGGTCTCTGCCCTTCTTCCTTCCCTCCTTCCTTCCTTCTTTGCGGCCTTCTTCACGAGCTGCCCGCCCGGCCCTGGCTGCTGAAGGTCAGAGCCTCCTCACTGCGCATGCGCGGCAGCTTCACCTCCAGCGAAGCCCGGCTCATTCACTCTCGGGAGAGGAAGAAGACCAGTGACAGCTTCCGGCTAGAACGACACTTCCGGTTCCGGTTCTCCTCCTCCTCCTTCTCCCGGCGGGGAACCCGGAAGTAAGCTCTTTGGAGGCCTGTGTTCAGACTATCTTCTCTCAAGATGGGGAAGACGGACTTCTTGAGCCCGAAGGCCATCGCCAACCGCATCAAGTCGAAAGGCCTGCAGAAGCTGCGCTGGTATTGCCAGATGTGCCAGAAGCAGTGCCGAGACGAGGTTTATTTTATTTTTATTTATCGTGTCTGTGCAACCAGTCGATTATATTACAGTGTCTTTTCATAGCTTTGGATTTTCAAAATACTTGCTATGGGGATGACAATACCGACAGCCAACTTCTTCCTTTGGCCTGATTCATGTATGTCTTTCCTTCAAAAGACTGTATGACATTACATCATGCAGAGACCCTGGCCAGCTTCATTCACAAAGATATCCATCAGGCTGCCAACTACTTCTTCAGCCTCCTTTGCAAAACCCAACCCTATATCTTCCACTCCATCCTTTCTTTGTCCACTTCTTCCTCTTTATCACCTATTCCTTTATTTAACCTTCTGTCACTTTATGAAACTTTCTTTCCTCAAGCCCTTTTGAACTATTATTATTATTATTATTATTATTATTATTAACTTTATTTGTACCCCGCTAGCATCTCCCGAAGGACTCGATGCGGCTTACACATTCATCACATTCAGTTCTATGCCTCACATTTCTCATGTCCTGTTACTCCTATCCTGTTTTCTCCCTGTCTGCTACTCTTTCAAGAGCCAGCATGGTTTAAATGTTGGACTATGACTCTGGAGACCAGGATTTGAATCCTCCTCACTCATACAATCCACTGGGTGATCTTAGGCAAGGCATACTGTCTCAGCCTTAGAGGAAGGCAATGGCAAATCTCTTCTCAAGAAATCTTGCTAAGATAAACTCTGTGATAGCTTTGCCTTAAGTCAGAAATGACTTGAAAAGATACAACAATAAAAACAACACAACTTTTATGGGTTGTAGATTTTTCGGTCTATATGGCCATGTTCTAGAAGCATTCTCTCCTGACATTTCGCCTGCATCTATGGCAGGCATCCTCAGAGGTTGTGAGATCTGTTGAAAACTAGGAAAATTGGGTTTATATGTGTGTAGAATGTTCAGGGTTGGAGAAAGAACTCTTGTCTGTTAGAGCAAGGTGTGATTGTTTTAGTTGGACATCTTGATTAGCATTTGTTGTCCTGACAGTTTTTAGCTGTGACTTGTTACTGCCTGGGGGAATCCTTTCTTTAGGGGTGATTAGCTATCCCTAATTGTTTCTTGTCTGGAGTTCCCCTGTGTTTGATTATTGTTCTTTATTTCCTGTTATAATTTTAGAGGGTTTTTTTAAACCCCTCTAGCCAGATTTTGTTCATTTTCATGGTTTCCTCCTTTCTGTTGAAATTGTGCACATGCTTGTGGATTTCAATGGCTTCTCTGTGTAGTCTGACATGGTGGTTGTGAGAGTGGTCCAGCATTTCTATGTTCTCAAATAATATGCTGTGTCCAGGTTGGTTCGTCAGGTGCTCTGCTATGGCTGACTTCTCTGGCTGAAGTAGTCTGCAGTGCCTTTCATGTTCCTTGATTCGTGTTTCGGCACTCCCTATGTAGACTTGTCCACAGCTGCATGGTATACCAAGAAAATCCAACAAATGCTACGATCAGCAAAGGACAAGAGAGATCCTCTCGCTTCTACAGGAGTCTACCGTATACCACGCAGCTGTGGACAAATTACATTGGAACCACCAAACGCAGTGTGGCCCAAACACGAATCAAGGAACATGAAAGGCACTGCAGACTACTTCAGCCAGAGAAGTCAGCCATAGCAGAGCACCTGATAAATAAATAAATAAATAAATAAAAGCACCCAGTAAATTACACATATTAAAACATATCTCCATACAATACGTATTAAAATACACAAAACAAAAATGAGACATATAATTGATTTTTAAAATGTGTCATTAATCCTGTCTGGGTAGGCCTGCCAGAAGAAACAGTTCATAGAATCATATAGCTGGAAGAGACCTGGTGGGCCATCCAGGCCAACCCCATTCTGCTAAGAAGCAGGAAAATTGCATTCAAAGCACCCCCGACGGATGGCAACCATAGCAGTCTCAACTCCATATCCTGGTCTGAAGCCAGTTTGAAATGGGTCAAGAAGAGATGGATATAGTTTAAAACCAACAAAATATAAGTCAGGCTTTGGCAAACTTGGGCCTTCCCTCCAGGTGTTTTGGAGTCCAACCTCCACGATTGTGGGAGTTGGAATCCAAAACATCTGGAGGGCCGAAGTTTGCCCAGGCCAGATATAAGGATAACAGAACAGTACCCAGTACAGTACCCTATGGTATTCATAACTTAGAGACTGCCTGTATACATAGGGGAAGGCAACAATAATACAAGTAGTTTACCATCGGTTAATTCAGCAGAGAAGGGAGAACAGGAAAAATCAAAATCTTGCTCCTCCCTGTCCCTGCTGCAATCTGTATGTTCTTCATGATTAATAAGACATTGCTTGGCCCCATGAGTTTCAGTTTTCACCTGTGAAATCTTGAAAGGCATGCTCACCATTGATCATGCTATATCAAAGTGATAGCCAACTTTCTCATCTGAAATAGTTAAACTTTTACAAGGAGGAGAGTGCACTTGTTGGGACTTGGACTATTTTCACTTTCCCCCAACCTATACAAAGGAAGGAAGGAAGGGAAAAAAGCAGGGATTATATTTGAGACAAGCAAAAGGAAAGACTTCTTTCTCACAACATATAATTTAATTTGGGAATTTACTGCGGGACAACGTTGTGATGCCTCATAACCAGGATGACTTTAGTCACCCTACCTGCGTGACCGCATCACCATCTACGAACCCACACGCTCGTTACGGTCATCTGGAGAGGCCCTGCTCGTGATCCCACCCACGTCGCAAGCGCGCTTGGTGGGGACGCGGGACAGGGCCTTTTCTGTGGCGGCCCCCCGACTTTGGAACGCCCTCCCAAAAGATCTCAGACAGGCCCCCACTCTAGCCGTTTTCAGAAGGAATTTAAAAACTTGGCTGTTCCGTTGTGCCTTCCCAGACTAGGAATCCCCACCCCAAGTCCTAGTAGCACCTTAGCATAACAAATTGTCGCTGCACACCGCACTTTTAACCTTACGTGCCTCCTGCCATTTCAGCACTTTTAACCCTTGTACCCCAGTGCGCCGGCCGAACCAGTTTTAATAATGTCTTGATGTTCTGCCATTGTCGTTATTTTTTGCTTTTGTTGATTTGCTTAGTTATTGTGGAGTTATGTTATTTTGCTCATTGTCTGATTTGCTTTGTTATTGTGATGTTACGTTCTTTACTGTATTGTGTTTTGAGGCTTCGGCCTGTGTAAGCCGCATCGAGTCCTCTGGGAGATGCTAGCGGGGTACAAATAAAGTTAATAATAATAATAATAATAATAGTAAAATTACAGAGTATGTGTTTCTATGTAGCGATTTGGTATGGATGTTAAAGGCAGCATACCAACATTGAAGCTCTCACTGCCTCAATGTTCTCTGGTGATCTAATGGGCTGAGGGACTCCAGTTCTTCGTCTTGTCACACTTCTAGTTTGTCTGAATGTAGTGACACACGTCACAATTGATTTCCGGCCTGGGACAGGGGCCAATGGGGCTAAATTAAAGCGATTCTGAAAGGCGCGCTGGATTGCGATCACAGCACATCCGCTCGAAATGGCAAAAGCACACTCCTCACTGTACCAACGCATGATGGCGACTGAACTTTGTCAGGACAAAACTTTATACTCCCACCTCTCGAACAAGACCACTAGCGCTCTTCAACCGACTAAATGGCGCGCATTTTACAAAAGGAAGTTATGCTGCCACACCCTGTAGAACTACATAAGGATAGCTGACATGAAGATTGCATGATTTTAATGATGTTTCATGTTTTAATAGCTTGGATTTTGTTTATTTTATTGATATGTATTTGTGTGCCATCAAACTGTTGCTTTTAGTAAGGCCACTATGAGTCCCCTTTAAGATGAGAAGGATGGGGTACAAATGTGGTAATAAAGATAGGGCAAGATAGTTATTCAATGGGTTCAGCATGGATCTGGGCATAGTTATGGTTCAGGAGAGATGCATGACAGGAAGCATCTGGGATTATCATGTTTTGTGTGTGTAGACGTTTATGCAAAACATAAATTTGTGTCTCTGCTACATTTTTGTCCTGGGAGGCTTAAAATATTTTGGGCTTTGTTCCTCTGAGCCTTTCTGATTATGATTTCCCTTTTTTTAAGAATGGCTTTAAATGCCACTGCATGTCAGAATCTCACCAGCGACAGTTGCTGCTTGCTTCTGAAAATCCACAGCAATTCATGGATTATTTTTCACAGTGAGTTCATCCAAGACCTTGGCATTGATTTTTCTTCTGCTTTCATGTCAAAATTATTGATTAGTAAATTGTAACTGGAAGTAGCCTTTTGTCACAATATAGGTAGTATGATTGCACTTACCAAGTTTTTCCTACAGCAGTTTGTGCCCACATAATGTTCTAGATGCTTGTGGAATATCTGTTTGGGCAGACATCCTCATTTGCCTGCATGGAATGTGTTGAAATAAACAATAATAAATAACTGTTCAAGCCAGTCCTATGATGTTTCAGTGAAAACAATCATTTGAGTAGAGGTGCATCTTAGATGTGTAATAAATGTATCGTATTGCAGACATCTTGCACATGACTGCCAAAATCCCAATATGACCAAAAGACAGAACTACCATGATGCCTTTGCAATGCATTGGACTAGGCATTTTTCTTATGAAGAGGTCTGTGTGAATCAGAAGTTGCTAATTGCCTCCTTTATATTCCCCTAGGGAATTCCGAAATGACTTCTTAGAGCTTCTCAGAAGACGATTTGGTAAATCACGTGTAATCAAATGATGTTTCTTATTATATACTTTGTGTTTTCTATCCAATGTCAGATTTCTAAACTATGGGCTTCTTTGAAAATTCTAGGGACGAAGAGAGTTCACAATAATATTGTATATAATGAATACATTAGTCACCGGGAACATATCCATATGAATGCCACCCAGTGGGAAACGCTGACAGATTTTACCAAGTGGCTTGGAAGAGAAGGTAATTTTGTTCTTGAATGGATAGTGTGTGGATTATATGTGTTTGAATGGATGACATCCAAAGCGGAAACCAATGTGCATGACTTTGAGGAATCCTAGCAATGAAATGGCTGAAACAAATATATTAAGTGATGGAAATTATTTTCATTGCCCATTCAGTGATTGCCAGACTCATCTGACCCAAAGAACTAGATCGTGTATATGTTGAGTATAAATTGCATCTTCCTAAAGGATATTATTCCTTTATGAAGATGCACTTTCCCCTTTAAAACAAACAGAAAAAGTTATTAGCCTTCATGAAGGTGAAATTATGTTTGCAAGCATGGTAAATGCCAGTTGAAATTTCAGAATTCAGTGAGTGGCTGAATAACCTTTTGCATGCTTTTGAATGATGAGGTTCAATACCTCTCTCATTCCAAAACTCAGAAACAAAATGTGGCCATTTTACTGAAAGACATTATTTGCTCTTGAAATAGACCATAAGGGCCTACTGTTGTATTCAGTAAAGGACAGATGACTATGTTCCTAAAACTGGGGTGAGGAACATGTGTTGTTGTAGACGTTGTTTGGCATCCTCCCTGATTGTTGTGGATTGTTTTTAAGGCTTCTGTAAAGTGGATGAAACGCCCAAAGGCTGGTACATCCAGTACATCGACAGAGACCCTGAAACGATCCGTAGGCAGCAGGAGCAAGAGAAAAAGAAAAAACAGGACCTTGACGACGAAGAGAAAACAGCCCGGTTCATTGAAGAACAAGTGAAGAGGGGCTTGGAGGGGAAAGAACAGGTGAGCTGAAGTCTTTCACATCCCATTCCTTCCACAAAAGACATTTTCCATAACTGGAACATTTAGTGAGGTTGGTGGGTACATTACCAACTGATGTCTTTCTGCTGCAAATTTTAATCATATAGGCTTTACTGCCATTGATGTAACTCTTAGAGTAAACTTTGGATCCCTAACACCGGGATTGTGGTGCAGCTGGCTGAGTGTCAGCTGCATTAAGATCACTCCAAAAGGTCATGAGTTCAAAGCCAGCCCAGGTTGGAGTGGGTTTCCAACCAATTGTGTAGCCTGTTGTTGACCTTTGCAACCCAAAAGACAGTTGCATCTGTCAAGTCGGAAAATTAGGTACCACCTTAAAGTGTGGGGAGGCTAAATTAACTGATTTATGAGGCCATAAAAAGACTCCAGCAAAGCACTCCAGCAAAAAAGCAAGTGTCGCAAATGGACGATGAAAGCGACAGCTCCCATGATGACCAGAAAAAGTTAAATAGCCTCTGTGTATGTCTGTATACGTTATATGTAAATAAATAATAATAAATAGCAAGTTTGAATGTGATGACAGTAAAGTCCTACTTTTACTGATTTTGTTCCCTAAAGATTACCTGTTCTCTAAATCAATCCCATTTGTTCCGTGAAGCCCCTTTTAATCCCGCTCCTCATCTTTGGTTTCAATAAAGTTTCAATTAGCACCGGCTTCCAGTCACTATTTGTGTATACAAGCCCTGAAATTGCTTTGTTGTCCTACAGCAGGAGGAACCTGTCTTCACAGAATTGAGCAGAGAAAATGAGGAAGAAAAAGGTAAATGGCTAAGTAATTGTGAGACCTTGGGATAAGGTGTTGTGGGTTATTGATATTTATTTATTTATTTATTTATTTGCTTTATTTCTATACCGCGTTTCTCAACCTATAATAGGTGACTCAATGCGGTTTACACAATATTAATTACCACAACAATAACAATTAAAACACAGCATACCCAATAACAAACACACAACCATTCATACAGTGCCTCGATCGCAACCAAGATCCAGTCTCATATCCTTATACCGTTCCTATGTTCAGTTTACCGTCATTCTGTGTACAATTGCGCTGATTAGCCAAACGCTTGCTCAAAAAGCCAGGTTTTGAGCTTCTTCCTAAATGCCAGCAACGAAGGGGCCTGTCTGATGTCGCTTGGTAGGGCATTCCATAACCGAGGGGCCACCACCGAGAAGGCCCTGTCTCTCGTTCCCGCCAACCGTGCCTGTGACGCAGGCGGAACCGAGAGCAGGGCCTCCCCGGACGATCTTAATGTCCGTGTCGGTTCATAGGAGGAGATGCGTTCGGAGAGGTAGGTGGGGCCGGAACCGTTTAGGGCTTTGTAGGCTAATGCCAGCACCTTGAATTGTGCCCGGTAGGGAATTGGCAGCCAGTGGAGCTGGCTCAACAGAGGAGTGGTATGCTCCCTGAGAGCTGCTCCTGTTAGCAACCTGGCTGCCGAGCGCTGGACCATCTGGAGCTTCCGGGCAGTCTTCAAGGGCAGCCCCACGTAGAGCGCGTTGCAGTAATCTATGCGGGATGTGACCAGAGCGTGGACTACCGTGGCCAAGTCCGACTTCCCGAGGTACGGGCGCAGCTGGCGCACGAGCCGAAGCTGTGCAAATGCTCCCCTGGCCACCGCTGAGACCTGAGGCTCCAGGCTCAGCGATGAATCCAGGGTCACACCCAAGCTGCGAACCTGCGTCTTCAGGGGGAGTGTAACCCCGTCCAACACAGGCTGTAACCCTATGCCCCGTTCGGCCTTTCGACTGACCAGGAGTGCCTCTGTCTTGTCTGGATTCAACTTCAATTTGTTCACCCTCATCCAGTCCGACACAGCAGCCAAGCACCGGTTCAGGACCTGAACAGCCTCCTTAGAAGTAGGTGGAAAGGAGTGACAGAGTTGGACATCATCTGCGTACAGATAACACCGCACCCCGAAACTCCGGATGATCTCTCCCAACGGCTTCATGTAGATGTTAAACAACATGGGGGACAGTATTGAACCCTGCGGGACCCCACAAGACAAAGGTTGTGAGGACGAGCAGCTGTCCCCCATCAACACCTTCTGGGTACGACCCTCTAGGAAGGACCCGAGCCACTGTAAAACAGTGCCACCAAGGCCCATTCCCGCGAGGCGTCCCAGAAGGATACCGTGGTCGACGGTATCGAAGGCCGCTGAGAGATCCAGCAGGACCAACAGGGACACACTCCCCCTGTCGAGCTCTCTGCGGAGATCATCCACTAAGGCGACCAGGGCTGTCTCGGTACCATGTCCCGGCCTAAAGCCAGACTGTGCCGGATCCAGATAATCAGTGTCTACCAAGAATACCTGGAGTTGTGAGGCCACCACACGTTCCAGGACTTTGCTCAAAAAGGGAAGATTGGAAACAGGCCGATAGTTGACGAATTGAGTGGGGTCTAGTGATGGTTTTTTCAACAGCGGTTTTATTACAGCTTGTTTTAAGCTGGCTGGAATATTGCCTTCCCGAAGGGAGGCATTAACCACCACCTCCACCCACTCGGCCAATCCCCCTCTGGCCTCCTTTAGAAGCCAGGATGGGCAGGGGTCTAGGATGCATGTGGTAGCTCTCATTCCTCCAAGTATCTTGTCCACATCCTCGGGTTTCACCAATTGAAATGAATCCATCAAAATCGGACAAGCAGATGCTCGTGTTACATCCTCAGAGACTGCCGTTAACGTGGTATCCAGGCCAGAGCGGATCAAAGCGACTTTGTCCGCAAAGAACCGAGCAAATGCTTCACAGCGGGCCGTCGAGTTGTCAGGGTTCCCATCCAGAGTGGTGGGGTTCAATAGCCCTCTGACAACTCGAAACAACTCCGCCGGACGGTTCTTTGCGGACGCAATATTGGCCGCAAAGAAAGCTTTCTTTGCCGCCTTTATTGCCACGGCATATGCCCTTAATAGGGCAACAAACCGTGTTCGATTTAACTCGCTCGGGTCCGAACACCACACGCGCTCTAGTCTCCTCTTCCTTCGCTTCATCGCTGCCAGCTCCTCGTTGAACCAAGGTGCTGGTTTAGCTCGGCTACTTGAGAGGGGACGTTCCGGGGCAATCGTGTTTATGGCATGGGTAATCCCTCTTCCTACATACATAGGTTCCTTTTCACCCTCAAGCCTGATATTTTGGGTATTGGACTATTAAGCTGTATGTATTTATTCCTTAGACACCAGGGCAGGGAATTTTAGTACTCACAGTACTATATCTACAATGTACATATCTTATAATGTCCAGAAATTTATCACTGAACGAAGCAGGTGTGTTCCCAGCCTTATCTGCCCCCCTTTTTTCTCCCTCTTTGCTGTCAGTGAAGACCAAAACAAAGAAAACATGCCCATGCTTAAAGATATAAGAATGAGCCATGATCGCCTTCCAGAAACCAGGCAAAGCTGTTCAGTGGCTGTTGTGCCAGAAATAATGCAATGCCAGAAAGGCAAATTATATATTTTTTCTTGTAATTTTTGTTACTATTATATCTTAGCTTTTAGCCCTACAAATATTATCTCAAGTATAAGCCAGTCTCTGTTTGCCTTTGCTTGTAATTACCGTATAAACTCGAGTATAAGCCGAGTTTTTTCAGCCCCTTTTTAGGGGCTTATACTCAAGTGAGGGTCCTGGTCAGCTTACGTTCGAGTCAGCTTATACTCTAGTATATAGGTAATCAGAGTTGGACAATCTTATCTCAAATTACAGTTTTAACATTCAAAATATTAAATGTGCAAAACGTTTTAACCTAGTGATGCTTCAATTAATGTAATCTTATTGGTGTCTATTATTTTTGAATTTTACCAGTAGCTGCTGCAGTTTCCACCCTCGGCTTGAGTCAATATGTTTTCCCAGTTTTTTGGGGTAAAATTAGGGTCCTCGGCTTATATTTAGGTTGATTTATACTTGGGTATACACCGTAATCTTTTTATAATTTTGTTTTTATTGTGTATGAGTACAAAAAATTCTAAGGCAGCTATTCTCAAGAAACTCAGTCAATAAATTTTCCCAGTTTTTTTTGTGGTAAAATTAGATGTCTCAGATTATATTTGGGTCAGTTTATACTCGAATATATAAGGTACTACCTCCCTCCATTATGTCCTGGAACTTGGCACACTCTTTCTACCAGTTTTCCAAAACTTTCACATGAGAGTAAAATCTGCTTCTTTCCCAAACCTTCAAACAAGCCCAGGAGACTTGGAGAAGATGCAAAATATTTTGTCTTATTTGCATGCAGATTTGGGTAAGATAAAAAGCAGAGGATGACCCTAGTCTTCTTTCTGTAATCATGCACTTTCTTCAGATTGATTTTGCAAGTAGAGTTGGGAAGAAAGGCACAAGATTTCACTCCATTAAAGCTAAATCTTACAAATCACATTTTCCAGTGAATTTTTTGGTAGTAAAAATAGCTGCCACACATCTTTTTCCAAATCGCTGAAACAAAGTCAGAAACGTAGGGGAAGAGTTATCTTTTTCTGTTTCTGTCCTGCAATAGTTGCCAATTTTTTCTCACAAAATAAAAAAGAAAATAGTTCACCCTTTTTACCCCAAGTTGTCTGTAGAGGTGATCTATAGCACTCTTCTCCAACCCACAGAAAAAGTCAGGGAAGGAAAAGAGGTGTGATGTAAGCCTCATTTTTAAAAAAGCTAGGAATTGAGCAGGTACATACTTTTCTGCGTATGCAATGCCAAACAGAGAGTAATCCATCTTTTTTTCATCTTTAGTTGTATTTAATTTGAACAAAGGAGCAAGTACGTCAACAGCTGCGCATCCAAAAGCCAAGTGAGTATACTTCCTGCATACAATCTATCTGTTCTATTAATGGTATGGGTGAAACGTAGCTCCTCAGTGGAAGCTACACATGAAGGGCTGGGCTAGGCTTCTTCGGGCGTTGAAACCACGGGTCCAAGATTCAGTGCCAGCAGCTTTGGCTATTTTTAAGCAAGTTAGGAAGCACATGCAGCCATTCCACCATCTTCTGTCACTGAGCTTAAAGCCATGACAGAAAGCTTACCAGCAGCATACCAATCTGTCTTCTCTTTCTTCAGTGTACTAGGATCCAGTGCTCTGAAGGCAGCAGGAACAGTGCCCACGGTGAAGCGTAAAGAACCCCCTTCTAATCCGGGGCCGACTAAGAAGAAAAAATCAGCCCTCGATGAAATCATGCAGGTAGAGCAATATCTGTGTTTTCGTAAGCTTAGCCTGGGGGAGTGGGGAGCCGCTGCTGTTTATGCTGTTTTAATGCAGTAATGGTTTGCCATCATTGGGGTGGGGAAGAAAAAGAAATGGTGAGAGAACCTTTCAGCTGACATGTTTTGCAAGCCGTCTTGCTCTGGGCTAGAAGATAGAATGGATTTGTTAATATTATATTCTTAGGAACTATTTTTATTTAATATATTTTAATTAATTAAAGAAGTAAAGATGTAGCCTTTTCCCCATAGTAGGAATCAAGATGGCTTCCAAAAACAATACATTCAAAACATTTGCTATCTCCAGGACATTCCATATGCGTTAAACAGAGAGATGGAAGAATGAGACTGTCTCTCACACCTTTTGAAAACGTTTTTTTCTGATTGTTTGTTGAGTAGTCTTCCAAATTGAACTGTTTATGTTTTCTTTACTCTCTTAGTTTGAAGAAGAGAAGAAAAAATCAAACAGAACAGACTATTGGCTACAGCCAGTAAGTACCCAAAATGGCAATTTGATGTCTGGCAAGTTTCTTTTCATGCCAGTTATTTCAACAAAGAGATTGTTTTATGGATTGAGTGCCTGATGTCATACATAGGAATGTCAGAATGCAGTAATTGCATCTTGCATAGCAAATTCTGTAATGAGCACCAGTTGAAATAGATGCCCTTTAGGACCTGGATTTTTGATTTAATAGGCATGTTTTAATTGATTATTTAAGTGACTGTTTTTAGTTAATTGTTTTTTAATTAACTGTTTAATTTGTTGTTCAATGCTTTTCATGGTATTGTTGAATGTTTATAATTGTGACAGCACCGGATGGTGCTTGCTGTGAGGCCACCCTGAGTCCCCCTTCGGTGGTGAGAAGGGCGGGTTACAAATGCAGAAAATAAATAAATAAATAAAAAAGAGTGCCAAAACAGTATATCCCATCTGAATCCTGAGTCTCTCTTTTAGAATATGACCTCATTAAAAGTTAGTTTAAAAATAGATAATTAATAACTGGACTTTGTTAAGTACAGAAGTGTGTGAATACTGTGTTGTTGAAGGCTTTCATGGCTGGAATCACTGGGTTGCTGGGAGTTTTCCGGGCTGTATGGTCATGTTCCAGAAGCATTATCTCCTGACATTCCAGGCATCCCCAGAAGTTGAGGGGTCTGTTGGAAACTAGACAAGTGAGGTTTATATATCTGTGAAATGTCAAGGGTGGGAGAAATAACTCTTGTCTGTTTGAGGCAAGTGTGAATGTTGCAATTGGCCGCCTTAATTGACATTTAATAGCCTTGCAGCTTCAAAGCCTGGCTGGTTGCTGCCTGTCATGGACATTCCACAGATATATAAACCTCACTTGCCTAGTTTCCAACAGACCCCCCTCAACCTCTGAGGATGCCTGCCATAAATGGGGGTGAAATGTCAGGAAGGAAAATGTGGTCACAGTTCATTTTATTGTTCATTTTATTTTATTTTATTTTATTTTATTGTTTAGCAAGAAAATTCAGGAGGAGGTCTGACACACTTTGAAACCTCAGGTTATTAAATAGTCAACAGTCAGAGGATAATTGGCTTTTAAGAGAGATTAAAATGTGGTTGTTGACCTGGGGAGAGACTGGATAGAACTAGTGTTGCAAGGGGATGCAGGACTTCATCGACTAAAGGATTTTAGGTTTAGATGCTCCTTTCTTGAATATGTGCTACTCCATCATTTCCCACCAGAAATGGTTTTGTTTGTGTCAGTTTTGGAAACCAAATGAAGTCTTTGAGATGCCTGGAATTACAACTGGTTCCAGTTCAGAATGCTAACACGGCAAGGGTCTCCTGTGTGCAGGAATGACTAGGACAGAAGGAACTATACCTAGATCCTCTTTCACAGTGGTATCTCTTCTAGTTCCATCCAAGTTAGGACCCAGCTGGTAGGTTATTGCAAGAAGCTGGGATGTGCTGCAAGTGAAGACAAACTTGGTCTGCTTTGGATGCAGTCAGTCCTTTTTAAATTTGTCTTCTCCAGGACATTGTGGTCAAAATCATCACAAAGAAACTCGGTGAGAAATACCACAAAAGGAAGGCAGTAATAAAGGTAAGTGTTTGGCCTTTTGCCTGTCAGTGGAATAATTGTGGGTGAAAGGAGTCGTGTTTTGTGCTTCCGTGTCAGGGTTTGGACGGGAGTTCCCCTGCACCGATCTCTGCTATTTCTAGGTTGCCACCTGATACTGCAGTATCAGAGGCTGGGTTGGAGCCCCCGGTGGCACAGTGGGTTAAAGCTCTGTGCCAGCAGGACTGAAGACCGACAGGTCACAGGTTCGAATCCGGGGAGAGGCGGATAAGCTCCCTCTATCAGCTCCATCTCCTCATGCGGGGACATGAGAGAAGCCTCCCACAAGGATGATAAAAACATCAAATCATCCGGGTGTCCCCTGGGCAACATCCTTGCAGACGGCCAATTCTCTCACAACAGGAGCAACTTGCAGTTTCTCAGGTTGCTCCTGACATGACAAAAAAAAAGAGGCTGGGTTCACACCCATTGCTCAGATTTACCCTACAACGGTCAAGTAATCTTAGGAAAGTTGCATAGGGGGCCTTGGAGATGTTGTATCTCAGGTTTTGCCAAAAGCCGTGGGTTCTATGGTTCCAAGAGTAATACTGTATTCTTAAACAAAATGGGCCACTCTAGATTTTAAATGTTACTTTCCACAGTGAGAATCAGGTACAGATTTTCTGTCATTAACAAACTTGTTTTGATATACAGGAAGTAATTGACAAATATACTGCGGTTGTCAAAACAATTGATTCTGGAGACAGGCTGAAACTTGATCAGACTCATCTAGAGACAGTGATTCCAGCACCTGGTAAGTCAACTGTCGATTTCTTTTCACTAAATAATTTTTCATCTTTTTTCATTTGGTAACTGTGCCTATGAGCAGAATTGGAAAAACATAGCTTAATTGCCTTGGGTAAATTCAAAAAATGCTCAGCTACATAGGATGTAGATGGAATACTGCTTTGAGTCCCCCTAGGGGTGAGGAAAGTGGTATAGAAATACTGTAAATAAATAAATACTGTGTCCAATTCTTGGCACCACAATTGAAGGGAGCTGTTGACAAACTGGAATGTGTCCAGAGGAGGGCGTCTGGAGAATAAGCCCTATGAGGAGCGGATTAAAGAGCTGAGCATGTTTAGCCTGCAGAAGTTAAGACTGAGAGGAGACATGATGAGGGCCATGTATAAATATGTGAGGGGAAGTCATAAGGAGGAGGGAGCAAGCTTCCTTTTTGCTGCCCTGGAGACTAGGATGTGGAACAATGGCTTCAAACTATAGGAAAGGAGATTCCACCTGAACATTAGGAAGAACTTCCTGACTATAAGAGCCATTCAGCAGTGGAACTCTCTTCCCTGAAGTGTGGTGGAAACTCCTTCTTTGGAGGCTTTGAAACAGAGGCTGAATGGCCATCTGTCGGGGGTGCTGTGAGTGCAATTTTCCTGCTTCTTGGCAATGGGGTTGGACTGGATGGCCCACAAGATCTCTTCCAACTCTGTGATTCTATGTTTATTAGGACCTGACATACTCCTTTAGAGCTTTAAAAAATCTATGCCTTGTGATCCTAAAACCCAACTCTTATAGACAACCATTTGGAGGTTACATATTTAGTCACTGGGAGGCAGCATTATCTTTTGGACTAGGAGATTCAACAGTCCAGATCATTTTTAAAAATATTCGTCTGCATGAATATTAAGGTCCTGATACTTTACATATGCTTATTGTGTTGTCAAAGAGTGGAAGCAGAGTAGTGCATACAGCAATATTATGTGTTGCCCTTCCACATTGCAATTGGACATTGCTCTTTCTCAGCTGCACCCAGTCACTGACATGTGTTGCACAGTGTTACTCTTCTGCATGGGGCTGTGTAATGCAGGCATCGCATATATATGTGGATATTTACACTCTGGTGAGGGGGTACTGAATTGCAACCCCAAGTCGTGGAGATGAAGAAATCTCCGGTTGGGTGTCGGCAGAACTAGGGAAGAAGAACTGTTCCTGAGGGATCTTCCAGACAGACCCCATATCCCAGGTTCTGATCCCAGGTTTTCTGTTTATCCCAGATTATCTGGCAGTGCAGACTCTTGTTTAAAGCAGAAAAGCTGGGATCAGATCCTGAGATATAGAACCTGCCTGGAAGGACCCTGAGACTTATGAGAAGGCACTGCTAGCCAAGGCAGACAATGTTGGGTTGGGCTGACTAACGGTTTCCCTTTGTGTGAAGAAAATGCTTTGATTATCCTGTTTCAGGCAAAAGGGTGCGTGTTTTGAATGGTGGCTACAGAGGACAAGAAGCGACTTTGCAGGGCATTAACGAGAAAACGTTTTCAGCAACCATAATCATTGAATCGGTAAGTTTATTATGAGAACATTGTTTGGAATGTAACAGGAATTAGGGGTCCTCTTGGACCTAATTCTGCTTGTGAGGGAGTCAGGTGGCTGCAACGACCAGGAATGCTTTTGCCCAGCTTTGACACATCAGTTTTGCACTTTTCTGGGGCCAGCAGATCTGGGTGACCTTGGTCAAGTCATACTCTCAGCCTAAAAGAAGGGTAACGGCAAGGCCCTTTTGAAGAAATCTTGCCAAAATTTTGCCAAAATATGGGTTTGTGAAGGGACTTGAGGTTGGGTTTTTGTTTGTTTGTTTGTTTGTTTTTTTGCGAAGGCGGGGGGGGGGGGGGAGGGAAGCAAAGTAGTTTTTTGTGCTACATCTACAGGAAAATGGCTTCTCCTGGTGGTGCAGCAGGTAAAACCACTGAGCTGCTGAACATGCTGACTGAAAGGTTGGCAGTTCAAATCCAGGGAGCGGGGTGAGCTCCCACTGTTAGGCCCAGTTTCTGCCAACCTAGCAGTTTGAAAACATGCAAATGTAAATACCAATTCTGAGAGAAGGTAACTGCACTCCATGCAGTCATGCTGGCCACATGACCTTGGAGGTGTTTATGGACAACGTCGCCTTTTCAGCTTAGAAATGGAGATGATCACCACCCCCCAGAGTTGGACATGACTAGACTTAATGTCAGGGGAAGCCTTTACCTTTTCGTTTAAACTCTTAAGGTGTGCTTTTACAAATGGAGAGATGGCAGCAGGTGCAGATGGGCCTTTAGTGCAGGCATGGGGAAACTTCAGCCCTCCAGGTGTTTTGGACTTGAACTCCCACAATTCCTAACAGCCGATAGGGAGTTGAAGTCCAAAACACCCGGAGGGCCAAAGTTTCCCTGTGCCTGTCCTATAGGCCCATCTGCAATTCCCCTGTCTCAGCCATATTTATTTTTCAAGGGAGATGTCATTGTCCCAATGGTTCCTTTCCCTGCATTACTAGAACTTTCTCAGTTTGGCCCATTGTTGCACACCATTATCTGAGAAGGTATTTTGTCTTTCAGGGGCCTCTGAAAGGACGTCAAGTTGAGGGCATCCCATATGAAGACATTTCGAAGTTGGCTTGAGATCAACAGAAGAGCAGATGGATTCTGGGATATATGGTCTGAGGAACCCTCAGGTTAAGAACAGCACTGCATTAGACTCCACTGTGTCGGAGTTCTGAACTTGATTCATGCTGAAAACTGAACAGGATTTTTAGTACCCTCTTGTTAGGCACAGTAGGTCTCTTTCAGATTATACAATTATAGCCCTTTGGTACCACTTTAACTGTCATGGTTTCTGTCTATGGAATCCAAAGATTTTTATTTTCTTGAGGAATTTAGGATTGTCTTCCAGGGGTTTTTATGGACTTACCAGACAACAAATTCCAGAAGCCATGGCAGTTAAAGTGCTGTAATTATATAGTATGAAATAGACCCAGGTCTTTTCTGTATCATTGTAACACTCTCTCCAGGCCTTTTTACACTTTGCAGCTAGAAATCTATATTTCTCCTGCGTGATCCATTGTCAGATATGAGTAGTTCTGTCTTCTCTTTGTAGCTGATACTTCTTGCAAAATGTAAGGTAGATAAGCTGCAAGAACTGGGTTCATCTACCAGTAGAATTAAAGATAATTTTTTACATGGGCCTAACACCTTTGGTATCAGACTTCCTTGTTGTAGTAAGTTCTACTTATTTTGAACCACATCTCCTGTGGAGCCATGCTGTGATGAGGGTTGTAATCCAACACACCTTGGAGAAGAGTTCTGTACAGTATATGCTGATTTCCTATGCTGACAAATTGATCCTCCCTACTCCAGTGGTCACAGCTAGTTTTGGAGCATCTGAGCTGTCAAAATAAACCTCAGTTGGGGCGATTCTGTCATAAATATAACAGCGTGCCAGAAGTAAACTTCATAACCAGCGGAAACTTACATGTGATGAGCTGGGATAAGCTTTTATTCAACAGGATGACACAGGATTGCAAAGTCAGATCTTTAGGTTCAAAAATATTTATTGAAGTAAAAGAAATACATTCTAGATAGAAAGGGTCTTGGAACTAACTAGCTTACTAAATCTCATCTTCTAAAGAAAGATAAAAAGTTCAAAAAAATCCATGCAGCTACATTTTGCCTAAAGAGAGAGGCAAAATGTGTCCTCACTGGAAGGAAGAAAAGGCAGAAGAGACAATTGAGGATGGCCACATGGCCAGCCCAGGGCAATAAAAATACCTTTAAAAAGGAAGTTCCCTCACAGAGATTCCATTTCTACATCTTCAAAGGGGGAGGAGACAGTGACTGGCAGAAGGAAGAAAGACAAAGCCCTTGTGGTAAACATGCATAGGAATGTGGGCAAGGAATCCCTCAGCCTAATCCTATCTCTAGTCTAGCTACTCATGGAGGACTAGACACCTGATGACACAAGAGACACAGGAATGAAATCTAACAGATAGCTGTCCTTGCAGTTCACAATCACATTCTCTTAAACCTTTGCATTCCAGTTCAAACCATGAGTTCAAGCCAAGCCAGCGTGTCTTTTTTCTGTTTTCTGTTAGTAATCACCACCTCTCCTGCAGGAAACATAATTAAGATTTTCCCTCGTTGATACCTCATTGACGCACGGGAGAGACATGGGGATGTTTGTTACCTCAGTGGAGAATGGCAGAGGTTTAGTGGGACCAGTAAAGGCCTACCAGCACCTCTTGAGCAACTAGCCTCTGGCACCATGTTGGGAGTGCTCAGGGAAAAACAGGTTTTATTTGCTCAGGAAGAGGAGCCGTGTTTGAATAATGACTCCTGAGTTTTCCTCCTTTGATTTTTTTCAGAGGTGTGTCTTATTTTGCCATGAATTGGAAACGTTATGTATTACAAGTTTTGTATTACAACTCCCAGTATCCTTTATCCAGCATAACCACTGGATTCTTTGTCTTACAGGATTGGGTTTTTTTAGTGCAACTTTACCAATCTCTGTGTTTCCTTATCATGATCCTGACATAAATAATGAATAAACAGAACTTTCTGGGAGAGTCATGTGTTAGTTCTGGCTGTCTCTAGGTCGACCCAGAAGGAGCCAAGGAGAAAGCCTGGCCTTCATGCACATATATGCCATATGCGTTCTGTGGACACTGAGGCCATCACCTCAGGCTTTTTCACTGCTTTCCAAAGCATCTTCCAATGGCATAACAGAGGCTTCCAAGAGAGTGAATGTTAGTATTATTGTGTCTTTTCCTTTCATGAATATTTGCATTGAACCTGATACAGTCAGCAAGGGAGACTACATAAAAAGAGGGTGAGTTCTTGACAACTGATAAAATGCCATTTTACTGTAAGTGCCAAACTTTGATTGTCAGAAAGTAAGTTATGCTAGCTGTGAGTCAGTGTGCATTCAGACACCAGGTCTTTTTCATCTGGTCTCCTATTCTGTTACTCTTGCCATGAACACAGACTTCATCTTCTGTAGATTTGTAAAAAATATATATGTATGTATAATGCCTTTGTACAGTGACTTTTTATTGCCACTCAGTAATGAACAAATGAATATTTTCTTGGTGTGATATTTTCTTCAACAGTAATGTCTTATGAATCTTTTTCACAGCAAAGGAAAGTGTAAAAAAAAAGGATCAGTCTGGTATTGTCTTTCTAGGTTCATCAAAACCAATCAGAAGTGTGAAATCTGAATTTAATTTCAGAATAAATTATGTTTTAATCCACATAAATTTATCCTTAACTCTGAGTGATATCCTCAAAGTTGGGGCTGTTATAACCTATCCTGAATTGTAAATACTAATTACAGTCTTTTTGGTAATATGGAACCCCCGGTGGCACAGTGGGTTAAGCTGCTGAACTTGCTGACTGAAAGGTTGGTGGTTTGAATCTGGGGAGTGGGGTGAGCTCCCGCTGTTAGGCCCAGCTTCAGCCAACCTAGCAGTTTGAAAACATGCAAATATGAGTAGATCAATAGGTACAGCTACACAGGAAAGTAACAGCGCTCCATGCAGTCATGCTGGCCACACAACCTTGGAGGTGTCTGGACAATGTGGGCTCTTCAGCTTAGAAATGGAGATGAGCACCACCTTCCAGAGTCTGACACAGCTAGGCTTAATGTCAAGAGAAAACCTTTACCTTAGGTAATATTTATTTTATAGCTTCAAGGACTTGGGGGTGGGGAATCACAGAGGGGACATCATAGGAATGGTAGATATGTCCCTAGAGCCCAATGGTGTAAAGCTGGTTTCCATTCTACTTCTGGGACTAAATATTCTTGTATAGTATGTGAAGGGAGAATGTTATGGGCTGACACAGCAAGGGCGGGCTGCAAAAAATGCCTTGGCGGGTAGGACTATGTCTGCAGGTCGGAGTTTGAGGACCTCTGCTCTAAACGAATACACATGAGACCTTGGAATATGGCAGGTTAGAATTTTTTCCATAGGAGTTTTGTTGTATTTGAAAGAATTAATTTTTTTCCTCAGAACAACTGAGGTTGCTTGAGACTTCATTTTTGATGTCAGTTACAAACACACATTGGAGTTGGGGATGTTTCGTGCAACAAACTGAACAAATGACACAATCTCCACAAAGAGGTATTTTTAATTATATTCAAAAGTATTTGCCTCAGAGACCAATTTCCTGTTGATAATGGCTAACCTCACTTGGGCTTAATGTCAAGCTCGATGTTAAATGGCAGATATGTTTTTTGCTTGGCCTTCTTTACTAGCACCCTTGTTATGAGCTGTCTTCAGGAGAAAAACAGCTTAATAATACTTGGAGCAGACTCCATACTGTCTGTAGGGTATATTTTGCATGCTTTGGCTTTTTCTCTTGGAAAAAGATTTTCACCTTGAAAGACTGGTTCACCAGTGACTCGTTATAGGAGCTGCATGAATACAGGTTTAACTGATCAGAGATGGGCCACATCTGCTCTTCTTTTAGCCCTGACCCCCTCAAAGACGCTTCAAGTAGCTGTACAAACTGGGGACAAGGTAGTCTCTGTAGTTGCCATCCAGGAAGCCCTTTCCGTTATTGTGCACAAACCAGCAATGAACACCAGTTCCAAATACTCGGTTCAATCGGTAGTCTTTTTGCACACCTCTAAATGGGAGACAAAATTTAAAAATCACAGTCAGTAGAGGATATAACCAAGCAGAGCTGATAAAACTGGAGAACCATTGCTTTTCTGTCATATGCAGCCCGCTTTCTGTTTTCCACAGTGTGCCAGTTACAAGTTGTTGACACAGCTTCATTGGCTACAGTTTAATTCTGGGCACAGTTCATTGTGCTGGTTATGACCTATGGTCAACTTTTGAGCACCAAATAGGCGTAGAGATTCCTACAAAGAATTCTGTAATCAAATATTGTGAATAATCAAAATCTGCAAAAGTTAAACCCACAAATGAGCTGACTGTACTTTGTGAATGGTTATTCTAAGACTCTTTGTTGCATGAGTGGGAGAGGTTAGAATAGTGGTTCCCAACCTGTGGTCCATGGACCATCAGTGGTCCACAAGAACGAAAATATGGCCCACTGCCTCACTATTACTACACTGTTGCCTTGAAACCACGTGACAATGAGAGCAACTAGTCTCGCAAAATCCTCTTATAGTGCCGTGGTAATAGGGATGTCAGGAGGGGAGAAGTTCACTACTCACTAAAGATTACGACTACCACATGAGCTCTAGATGATTAAATATGGTTTTCTGTGGCCAAGCAGATGGCAACTATTGGATGGCATATGTTCTGAATCAGAAACTAGAGCTGATGTCATCTATCCAATGCAATTTCTGAATCAGCACTCCCAAATAACCAAACTGAATCTAGAGTTGAACAAAAACTGATTCGTAAACCTTTTGATCCTAATGTTGGAGAGTGGTCCCTGGTCAAAAAAGGTTGGGAACCATTGGGTTAACAACTCTCATGACTGTGGACAGTGTTTTGGTTTCAGGTGTTTATTTGAATTTTAAAGGTTCTGAACCAGCCCCCAAATAGGTTGAATGGCTTACTTAGTTTCTTTAAAGTTCAGACTAATCCTGCCCCAATACAGGAACCATTTCTTGCCCTGTGAGATATACAGAGGGGACTATCCCTCATCCTCTTACAAAGAATCCTAAACGGAGCCTCATAGGCCACCAAGTCCAACTTTTTGCTCAGTGCCCTCTCCTGTTCCAACTAAATGAGATTGAGAAGGTAATGGGACAAAGAGAAGGGCCTTACTAGAAGATAGATTGTAGGGCTCTTGTTGGTTCAGAGGTTATTCTGCACAAATATATGTGGAAGCAAAACACTATATATGCATGCCCACCATCCCCATAGTAAGCATCTTGAAGAGCATGTAGGGTTTGTTCTTGGGTGAGTCATATGCCTTACCTGGTAACAGTGAGCTTATGGCCTTTGACTTCCATCGTAGCTAGTGATTTCCCAGGCTCATGGCCAGGTCTCTCATTGTAGACCTGCACGTTCGGTTCAGTCATAAACTGACCTGGAAGAGAGAATTTTGTTTTGGAATTTCAGTGACCACAAAGGCCATCTAAACCACCCTTCTGCCACATAGGAAAACAACCAAAGTACTATTAAAAGAAGTCCACTACTCTTTGAGGCCTATTGCACTCTCAAACAACCAAATTATCAATCACCCAGACGTAACTATATCCCCCGATAATTGGGAAGGGCTAGGAGTTTAGGAGGAAAAGATTAGAAGTGGATTTTTAGAAATGTTTATGTTTGCATTGCAATATAGTAGTCCTATGTATTATATGAAAGATGTATTCCAGGCCACTTTGTGTAATACAATGTTCATGCATAATCTATAACACTATTTTTGTTATCTGAAATAAATAGTGTCTTAAACTTCCAATTGAATTGCACAGAAATTGTACAATAAATTGTACAATAGAATTGCACAGAAAAGTCTAGTGATGCCCAGAAAAGTGAAATTCTGTGGTCAACCTTCAGCTGAACCTCACTAGATATTACTAGAACCTCCTGTGAGATTTCATGGTAGTCAAAGCTCTTTTCATATAAGTAAAACTGTGTTCAGCAAATTTACATAATATGTGGGTCTAGTGAACTTCTAGTGAACCAGCAACTTCTGAAAAGGAAAATACACAAATAGTCAAACCAATCAAACTGCTTTCCCGAAAATCTTACCAATCAGGCCGTGCACACCAGATGAGAAGTTACTTGCAGGTGGGATGTAGATTCCCAAGAAGTCAACATTGATGGGATGCTTTTTCCACACTCGGTGTAGTATAACCATGAAGGACAGCTCTCCGTCAACGGTGATAGTGACATTGCTGTCTCTGTTCACAGAGACTAGCACTCTAGGCAAAGCAAGCAAACAAACCCATAAGTAAAGATGAAAAGAGAAGTTAGTTTCAGTTCAATTTTAATCAAAAGTTAATAGCATTCTTCATATTTGCAATGGAACAAGCTGAAGATTTCTCTTTTAAAAAACTGACCATGAGAAAAAACTAAATGGATAGTTATCTCCCCCTATCTCAGCCCGGAAGTGGTATTGCAGTAACTTGACTTGGTGGCATCTTAGGCATTATGAGAACCTGTTTAGGGTCACGTTGAACCCATGGGTACAGTTCCAATACAACACAGTTTGGGAGACAGACAGAGATGAAGAAAGTAGTTGAAAACACAGCCCAAAAAAACTCCCAACACTATTTGTACCTTCTCCGAATGAGGCTTCCTGTATCAGACCAGGAGAAAGAAGTGCTGGAGAAACCATCCTTCAAGGTTATGGCCTCGGTGCTGACTTCAACCTTGATGCCTTTCTTTTCAAAATTGAACCCAATTTTGCCGAAATAGGTGTGCAGTTTATTATTGAGGGATTTCTTGGCTCCAACGAGCTTCCCATTAATGGCGATCGCTAGGGGAAAGGAAAGCATTCAGTGTTTTTGAAGAGGTCAACATGGTATATTGGGATGTATTCATGTTTATCTCTTGGTTAAACAAACTGAGTCTTCTGGAGCACTTGGGCACAGAATATTGCCACGTTTTGTGTGTTTTATGTGGCACAAGACACTGAAGAGTCACCCCATTCAAGTCCAGTTCAAAGATAAAGAGTTGAATCAAATTAGTAACCCCAACCAGAGAAGAATCATAAAATAATAGAGTTGGAAGAGACGCCATGGGCCATCTAGTCCAAACACAAAGTATCCCTGACAAATGGCCATCCCACCTCTGTTTGAAAGCCTCCAAAAAGGATCTTCCACCAGACTCTGAGGCAGAGAGTTCCACTGCTGAACAGCTCTTACAGTCAGGAAGTTCTTCCTAATGTTCAGGTGGAATCTCTTTTTCTGTAATTTGAACCCATTGCTCCAAGTCTTAGTTTCCACGGTAGCAGGAAACAAGCTTGTTCCCTCAATGGTAGACCTATGATGCCCTGTAAAGACTGAGCCTGAGAGCTATTGGAAATGTCCTTGTGATCTGTATTTTGATTCCAACTGTAATGGTGGCTGGCATTTAAGTACTGCAATTTTTGGATTTGTAACCTAGAATTATGAATGTGTAACTGTTTCATACTTAGGGACTACCTAGACTGCTCCAGGTTTCCATAGGATAGACCATGGCAGTTAATGTGGTATCAAAATGCTATTATCAGGACCATAGATTTTGTAAACAGTAACTTTCTCAAACCATTTAGGATCTCTTTCAACTTCAACCCTCTGGTATCAGAAAACACTTTCTAAACACTGTCTTTTATGAACCTAAATAGATGCACTGGGTGGCACAGCAGCTTAAACCACTGAGCTGCTGAACTTGCTGACCGAAAGACTGGCAGTTTGAATCTGGGGAGTGGGGTGAGCTCCCACTGTTAGGCCCAGCTTCTGCTAACCTAGCAATTCAAAAACATGCAGATGTGAGTATATCAATAGGTACCTCCTTGGCAGGAAGGTAACGGCACTCCATGCAGCCATGCTGGCCACATGACCTTGGAAGTGTCTACGGACAACACCGGGTCTTTGGCTTAGAAATGGAGATGGGCACCACCCCCCAGAGTTGGACATGACTAGACTTAGTGTCAGGGGAAACCTTTACCTTTACTTTTAGATGCAGTGACCACAATAGACGGTACTTTTTCTTACCTGACTGTGTATCTGAAATTAAATTCAGAATTGCACCAGGTTCAGAATCTATATTAAAGCAGATGTTCTTCTGTTGTCTTGGCAGGTTGATAATAAAATGGGGGTCGTTATCCACTGGAAATGGAACAAAACAAATGATGTACATCTTATGGGAAAAAGATTTAAGAACATTTGTTTCACACATCCATTTTACAGGATACACACACACACAAATACTGAGGTTCATCTGCTAAAGGATTTCAGAGCGTTTATTAAATTGCACTGAATTCCATTGATTTCCGGACAATTAAAGACTTGTCACCTCTTTTTTCCAGGGGAGTAGGAAAATGAGGAAATCCCCCATAAGCATCATAATTCAAATTTTCCTTTCGTCTCCAATTTTCTAACCTTGCAGAAATTTAAATATATAAACCCATTTTCCTAAATCCAACAGACCTCACTACCTCTGAGGATGCTTGCCATAGATGCAAGTGAAACGTCAGGAGAAAATGCCTCTAGAACATGGCCATATAGCCCGAAAAAACCCACAAGAACCTAATTTAAAACTCTACTTGCATCTGGAAATGCATTTTACAGGCCCAAAGGAAACTGAGCAGACAATCGAATGAGTTGATTTTCTTTCTATCAGTTTTCTTTACCATCTATCTCTTACATCCATACACAGTGATGGGGAATACAATAACATACATAACCCAGACTTTAGAATTCAGTTATAGATAGATAGATAGATAGATAGATAGATAGATAATGGAATGCACTAGAAATCAAAAACAAACTCATAATCTAATTATTGAGCAGGAACTGAGCAAGGAAAGCAAAGGAAAGTAGAAGAAAAGCAGAAACAAAGTAAGGAAGGGGCATTCAAAACTCCCCAAGAGGCATTCCTTGAGCTTGCTTCCCCTTTTCATGAAAAAGCTCTTGTGTTCATTTCACTTCCTCTCTAGGTAGACTTTGAAAGGAACTGTATATCTTCTCAAGCCAGGTAGCCAATACCAGGACAGACCAAGTAAGAGTTTGTTTGACTGCCTCACTGAGCTTCTTAGGGTCTACAAAGGCTGTTTCACTTTTCTTAGCAAGGTTAATTTCAACCCCATTATTCCCTTCTCCTCTATCACAGATCACTGTAGAAGAAAACTATGTTTCCTACAGCTGCTTTCTTTGAAAGTGATTTTGGGGCTATGAATCCAAGAAACCCACAACTATTGGCCGTGCAAGCTGGGGATTTCATGAGTTGTAGCCCAACACCGTGAGATCCCTCCTTTACATCTTGAGGACCAAGTAAATGAATTTAGACCCTGAAATCCCAACCAACTTCTATCTGTGGAAGAACTATACACACAGTGTGCATGAATCCCCATCCCATCCTGCCATGGTATACCACAAAAAAGAAGATATGCTTCTCTTCAAGATTCACAAGGTTTAAGAGGCGGCATGTCTGAAATGAAATACTCTGAAAGCATCAGATTCAGTCTGATCTTGGAAGCTAACCAGGCTCAGCTCTGGTTAGTGCTTTGATGGGAGATCAGAAATTAATGCCAGGTGCTATAGGCTATATTTCAGAGGAAGGAACGCCTCAAAACCACCTTTGAGTGAGAGTGTTTCAAACTGCTACCATGGATGCAAACAGATTCATCTTCACCAACTGAAGAAGGCAGAAGCTAAAGCCATATTCATGTATATTCAAAGTTATTCATTTATTCATTTTATATTTTCAAGACATGTTTGTTAATCCTATAGCCAACCTTCCACATTCACTGGGGTTAAGGGCACAGGACTTCACAAAGACAAGGAAAAAATGAATGAAAAAAGACACTTTTGAAAAATTTGAGAGAACACTTCTCTAGGAATCTCTTAAGTCCTACAGCACAAATCTATAGCCAACTTCCACTCAACGTCAATCATAGAATCACATTGGAGGACCTAGGAATCCCTATTTTCTCCAGCACAATTCAGGTCAACTCCCACTGGACTACATCACCTTTTGGATGTTGACCACAGAATCACACAGAGATTTTAATGAAATCTCTAGAGATTTTAATGAAAACGTTTAAATCACATCCATGAATAATTAAAGCCACAAAAGTCAGATCCCACATGAGATCGATTCCAAAACTCTCTCTAGATACCAAAATCTATAAAGGCTCAAGTCCCTACCCTGACAGCCAATAACAAAGAGCCACCTCATTGCTCATTTTGTATGTCAGGTCTATTGGGGATGACTCTAGGGCAGTGGTTCTCAACAGCCAGGTTACCAGCTGTTGGGATTTCTGGGAGTTGAAGGCCAAAAACATCTGGGGACCCCAGGTTGAGAACCACTGCTCTAGGGTGTCTCCCAGGTCCCTACCAAGATTCCTCTTACTATAAGCCCAGTGAAGTTTCACTCTGAATAATCCCCATTCCTCTCTTTCCAACAGTTGTCTATCTTGCTGCCTTCCAAAACAGGAGAGGGCCACATAACGGTTTTCATCATGGTCTTCTTGTGAGGTCACTATTGAATGGACAATATCAGGGAGAGATGAAGCATCCCACATGCCTTTTCAATTATTTTTGAGCTGTGGTTGGATGCATCCTTGGATGCAGAACCCACAGATTCATCAGTCTGACATATACACATACTCAGGACTGCATTGCTGCCCATAGATTCCTCCTCCTCATTCAAGGATTAGAGAAGATCGAGGTCTTCCACCTGCTGAAGATGCCGAAGTATGGAAAATGATTCCTTTATCTACCCATCCCCTGAATTTTGCACAGGCACTCTGTCTTGCACCAAAAAAAGCAAGTGACATGGAAAACAAAGACGGTACAATATCCTCTACCTGAATGTATCCTGTTGCTGTCAGTTGGGTTCTTTCTGTTCAAGGATGAAGTGGAATTGTTGGCTTGCCCTAAAAGTAAAGATCCTGTCATGGAAGAAGATGGGTGAAACTGAATTATCCCAATGATCAGCGGAGATGTCTTGTGCAGGTGGAAAAAAAATGTTAAAATGGAAATTGCACATGACTGGATGATATGTTTGTGACAATGGGTAAGAACCAGTGATAGCCATAGCAATGACCCCAGATCGGCCCTGTTTTTATTATATCACTACTTGCCATCTTAACGTTGAAGAACTGGATACAATAAAGGAACTACGGCCGCCAGAATGCTAGTCTCAAGTAGCAGCTCAGGCCCCATCTGAATGACCATTTAATGAGTTCAAAGCTAGCTTCAGACTGTGGCAGCTAAACAACAAACTCCCGTGAAAGTGTGCAAAATGCACATCAGTTATTGGTGGTCTGTAAGTAAGTAAGTAATGACCATCCAGACCTCAAACTAGTTCTACGGTTTCCTACAGTATGGAATAATCTGCTCAGAAAACCACTTTGTTTAATACCAGTTTGAAACTGACTTAAGTGGTCAAGAGCATGTGCATAGGTATTGACTTACCAATTTAAGACCTCACAGGGAGATTAGACAGGATATAAATAAAGCTTTGTTATAGTAGTAGCTGGAAGTGCATCTGCACTGTACAATTAATGCACTCTAAATGCCATGACTCAATACTGTAATATAAAATCATGGGAATCGTAGTTTGGTGAGGCACCAGCATGCTTTGGCAGGGAAGACTAAAGACCTTGCAAAACCACAACCAACTGCAACTTCTCGCATACAGCCACAGAGTTGCTGTCCTTCTCATGAAAGACAGATAAAAGTCAAAGGGGGAAATCAGCCCAACTTCGATTACCTGCGTGTACGGCAGAAATAGTTGGACCCATAACAACAGCTAATGGGCCCCTTGGTTTCGATGTGGGCTTCACCCAAGATGGGATGGGGTTTTCAGTCGGTGCTTGGCCAATAACTAAGGATCCTGTTTGAAGAATGAAGAAGATATGCACAGTCTGCTATTAGTGCATGGTTCATAATAAGTTTGGGAGATAAAAAATTGCAATTTTTCATTTTAACACTTTCTGTTCCTTTGCCTCAGCTTTCTCCAAGCTGAATTCTTCCAGAAAGGCTGAACTAGCCATTGTTTTTATCCCCATGTTGGGGAAGATAGGAGTTGTAGCCAACACATTGGGTTGGGAAAGATTTATTTACACCATGTCCACAAAGAGTCTGAATGCAGCAGTTTAAAATCATGTGTAGTGTCTGTGAAGAAGACCACAATCTTAGCAGAATATCCTGCTCACCTCAAGTGGGCAGATACCTCAGACAGCAAATGTTGGGTGGCTGCAGTGACAACCCATGACTACTTCTTCCAGAAACCTATTGCCTTGCTTTGAGGAGAGGGCAACAGCTGATATCCTCCTATATCCGTGTGTATGAAGGATACACATGCCGAGAAGTAGCAGCCAATAATGAAAGGGCCAAAGCAGTGACATCTCCTGTTCGGATATCAGCCAGTACGCCAATGCTTTCTCAAGAAATAGCTTTCTAAGATCTACAGAGATACTCGCAGGAACACCTCAGCAAGCAAGAGTCCAAAAATGGCAGGCTAAAACCCAGAACCTCAATCAATGGCTGATAGCAAATGAGAAACTCCCTCCTGAGCACACATAAGATTGGGCAGCTTGGAAGGCACTGAACAGACTTTGTTCTGGCACCACGAGATGCAGAGTTAATGTTAAGAAATGGGACGACAAAGTGGAGTCCACAATATGCAAGTGTGGAGAAGAGCAAACTACAGACCACCTATTACAATACAGCCTGAGCCCTGTCACATGCACAATGGAAGACCTTCTTATAGCAACACCAGAGGCACTCCAATTGGCCAGCTATTGGTCAAGATCTCACCCAGATCTTGAGCCTTAAGATTGCCAACAAGACAATATTTTTGAACTTCTTACAGGAAAACCAGTGTCTGCCAATGAACCATTATCAGAGGTATAATCATGAGTAAATAAGATTCCTTCAACCTCCAAACCTGAACAGAGGGTGGCATTTGTGTTGCCACTCAAACTACATTGTCTCAGTATCAGAGATATAACACACACTGTCCTGAACTTACCCCTCACAGGAATAGTTTCATACTGTTTACCCATGGGAGTACAGCCAAGGCCAACAAGAAGTACAGCTCAGAAGACTGAGCCTTTACGACACTTTCCTAAAAACACATTTCGCAAACCGGCAGGAAACAACATTCAGAAATGTCTCTACACAGCACACGACAAACAGTGTCAATGTCATGATCATAGACAAAGAATTCTTGTTCCCACAAAGCAAGATGTTGCAAGGTCTATGTACACCATTTACCTCCTCCACTCATCTGGTTTCACGGGTAGGCAAGGTAGGAGCCCCCAGACCGTGTAATGGGTTAAACCCTTGTGCTGGCAGGACTGCTGACCAATAGATCAGCAGTTCGAATCCGGGGAGAGCGGGTTGAGCTCCCTCTGTCAGCTCCAGCTCCTCATGCAAGGACATGAGAGAAGCCTCCCACAAGGATGGTAAAACATCAAAATATCTAGCCGTCCTCTGGGCAACATCCTTGCAGACAGCCAATTCTCTCGCACCAGAAGCGACTTGCAGTTTCTCAAGTAGCTTCTGACACACACACACAAACCGGGTAGACAGGTAAAGTTCAGGGTTGCTTTGAATACAATATTCCTGCTTCTTGGCAGGGGGTTGGACTGGATGGCCCATGGGGTCTCTTCCAACTCTGTGATTCTATGATTCCGTCTTCCCAAACAATAGGAGACCCTGTTTACTACATCTGATGGACTTTACATCATATAAAGGACTATATATTAGTCCATACTGCTTCAGGGTTTCCTGCATGCAAAGTAGCGACTTGAGAAACTGCAAGTTGCTTCTAGTGTGTGAGAATTGGCTGTCTGCAAGGATGTTGCCCAGTGGATGCCCAGATGTTTTATCATCCTGTGGGAAGCTTCTCTCATGTCCCTGCATGAGAAGCTGGAGCTGACAGATGGGAGCTCACCCCATCTCGCAGTTTTGCCAAACTTCAGGTCATGTACTTTTAAAGTACCCAAATGCTCTTCTCAAAGACATGATGTTGTCCTGAAAGCTTGTCTCCACACACACACACACACACACACCACAACCCTTTTTCTACTTTTCTATACACTCATTATATGAGTTTCTACAGCAAATTTCCAGAAAAGAGTAAAAGGGGATTAGGTGGAGAAGAGGACAGTTTGAGGCAAGACTATGTGATCATGGGCACTGTGGTTTTACAAGGTCTTTAGCTTATCATCAAAGCATGTTGCTGCATCACCAGACTACAACTCACAGGATTTTATAGCATTAAGCCATGGCAAACTGAGTGCCAAACTGCATTCATTCTACAGGGCTTCCTATATGACCAACCATATGGATTTCATTTGAGTGCTGGTCAGGGGGTAACTTGTGCTAGATTTAGTTTGATGCTCAATTCCAGTTTTGCTTTTTGGGGGTCTGGATCCTATGGAGGAAAGGACTTCTATGCCTCTCTGCTGTGTACCATCTGCTACATCATTTACCACCAGGAAAGCTTATATTATAATAGTAGTATGTGTCAGGGTTGCCACCCTGTTACATAATGAAACACTAGGAATGATCTTTGGTGTTCTTATATATGGATATATGTCAGGCATGGGCAAATTTCAGCTCTCCAGGTGTTTTGGACTTCAACTCCCACAATTCCTAACAGCCTCAGGCACCTTACTTTCCCCCCTCAGCCACTTGAAATCCCTCCCTTTGCCTTTCAGGAGTGGACAAGAGGGACCAGACACTATCTGTGAGTATGATACTTTACAAAGAATGGGAGAACGAGTCCTTCTCCCAACAAACTTTATTGAAAGGTGATATAAAAGAGAGAACACAAGAAGGAGAAAGCAAGGAAGACCAAGTAAACAAGTGAAGAAACTGCAGTTATTTCAGTCCTTGGCTGCTATCTTTGCTACAGCAAAATGACTATTTCAGCAATGACTTGTACAGATTGAACACCCATGACCCAGAATTCCAAAATGCAAAATCCTCCAAAATACAATATTATAAAATTATCTTTGGGCTATGTTTATCAGATGTATGTGAAACATCAATGAATTCCATGTTTAGGCTTGGGTCCAACAAGGTATCTAATTATATGGCGCAGTGGGTTAAACCGCTGAGCTGCTGAACTTGCTGATTGAAAGGTCAACGGTTCAAATCGGGGGAGCGGGGTGAACTCCTGCTGCTAGACCCAGGTTCTGCCAACCTAGCTGTTTGAAAACATACAAATGTGAGTAGATGAATAGGAACTGTTTCTGCAGGAAGTTAATGTCACTCTATGCCAGCATTTTTCAACCTGGGGGTCGGGACCCCTGGGGGGGGGGTCGCGAGGGGGTGTCAGAGGGGTCACCAAAGACCATTAGAAAACACAGTATTTTCTGTTGGTCATGAGGGTTCTGTGTGGGAAATATGGCCTAATTCTACCATTGGTGGGGTTCACAATACTCTTTGATTGTAGGTGAACTATGAATCCCAGCAACTACAACTTCCAAATTTCATGGCGTATTATCCTCAAACTTTACCAGTGTTCACATTTGGGCATACTGAGGATCCGTGCCAAGCTTGATCCAGATCCATCATTGTTTGAGTCCACAGTGCTCTCTGGATATAGGTGAACTACAACTTCAAAACTCAAGGTCAGTGGCCACCATACCCTCCCAGTACTTTCTGTTGGTTCTGTGTGCCAAGTTTGGTTCAATTCCATCATTGGTGGAGTTCAGAATGCTCTTTGATTGTAGGGGAACTCTAAATCTCAGCAACTGCAACTCCCAAATGAAAAAAATAAATCCCCCCAACCCCAACAGTATTCAAATTGGGGCATATTGGGTATTTGTGCCCAATACTCCCAGTGAATGAAAATATACCCCCCACATCAGATATTTACATTACAATTCATAACAGTAATAAAATTACAGTTATGAAGTAGCAGCGAAAATAATTTTATGGTTGGGGGTCACCACAACATGAGGAACTGTATTAAGGGGTCACGGCATAAGGAAGGTTGAGAAACACTGCTCCATGCAGTCATGCTGGCCACATGATCTAGGAGGTGTCTATGGACAACGTCGGCTCTTCAGCTTATAAATGTAGATGAGCACCACCCCCCAGAGTCGGACATGACTAGACTTAATGCAAAGGGGAAATCCTTACCTTTACTTTACCTTACAGGTATTCCAAACTTTAAAAAGTCAGAAATCCAAAACATGTCCACAGCATTTGGGATAAGGGATACTCAATCTGTAATAATAATACTGCTGAAAACATAATGCCACTAACAAACACGTAGCGGGAAACAGAAAAACCCTGAAAATTAAGCTTGCACATTATGAATTCTTGGCTCTGGAATGCGGAACAGAACTTTAGGCTCTTAATAGAGATTATCATTTTTAAAATAGTGTTATCTGGGATTGGCACTGATGAGAATAAATCAATTTATTCAAAAGGATTTACATATGCATTCATTCACCATTCAGCAGTTCTTTCACTTGGGCTCCTTTAGTTAGAACAATGAACAGAACTGTTGCAGTTGATTAGTTAAGGTAAAATCAGTGTGTCGGGAAGGTGGGGAGAGAATGTCGGAAGAATCTATCAGGTGAGCAGTGTTAAAGAAGGGTTTGGGTACCATACAGTATTTTTGTTTAGGGCAGCCACACACAAAGACAGTTCAGCCATCATGGTGTCCATCGTTTGGCAAGAGAGAACGGAAGGGAAAAAAAGATAGGGGTAAGAAAGAGGAAAAGGAAGAAGAGAAGAAGTAGGAGGCTGAAAGAGAAAAGGAAGGACATGTGAAGAAAAGAAAAAAGGAAAGAGGAAAGGAGTGATAATTTCACCATCCATTCATTTTGCTTTCTCTTCTTGGTTCTCCACCACAGTAGGGGAAAAAACACAGTTTTGACACAAGAAATTCAATGTGCAGATTTGATAAATGTGAATTTAATATGATGTGTGGGAATTAATGGAAGGATTTATGGAGTTAATAATTTTGGAAACACCAGTAAAATATTAAGGCCTGCAATAACTAACTACCTGCTTTCTGGACTGTAATTAAAAGTTGCTAACTGAAAAGTAAACTCTGATAAGAATTGGGAAAGTGATAACAGAAATGTTTACAATGTTAAGAAGGAAGTCAACATAAAATCAACACCAATCAAGACGATCAACATCTGGCCAGGAAACTGAGATGGAGCTAGGACGGAAGACGTCTATCATTAATTTACAACTTTGGGATGACATCAGCAGAATATTCCTATAAAAAACTCAGTCTAATAATGCTCAAAGTGTGACAGACAGAGACGCTGTTCATCCGCTATGCTCTGCTCCATGGGAAGGAGAGAGATAGTGTACCTACGGAGAGTGTCAGATATGCTATGGGAAAGCATGATTCTGGTCAATTTGGGGCTTCTTTCTCAAGGGAAGAGGAAGAAGTGCACTTTTGGAGTATTAGATTTTGTGCAGGGAGTGTTTTGTGTATGGAAAACACAGATCTGGTCCTTGGCATTGTGCTTAGGGAAAGGATGCATTTTGGCGTTTTGAAATTATGAAGTTATGGAAGTTTTGGAACTACATTGGAAGGCTGAAGGAAAGCAGGGTCTGGCCTAACAGGTGCTTCTCCAAGGAGGGAGAAAAAGATATGGTAATATTTGAATACCTGAGGATAGATGGATGGATATCTGGTATGAGTGCTGAGTGAAAATGTAATTCCCCTTTGTTTTGTTTGTTTGTTAGTCCAATGTAACTGTAAGTTGTTGTACGTCCAATATAGTTGCATAGAATCTGTATGTCTAAATGTTTTTCTGTAATCATATATACCCTCTCACACTGGAAATTGCAATAAAAAGAACCTATGCTTCAAAGTTATTGAAAAGTCATTCATGACATAATTGGTGTCAGAAGTGGGATATTATTTTCCAATGCGAGAAAGTTATTCATAACAGTTTCTCTTACCCTGATGAACAGCTGCAGCAGTTGGACCCCTGACTTGAGATAATGGATCCTTGGATGTAGGTGTGGCCCAAGGTGGGATGGAATTGTCTGGCTTTGTGGCACCAATGGTTAAAGCACCTGTTGGAAGAGATAAAAAGATAAATATGATAATAGTAAGCACAAAGGGTGCTCTCTGCGCCCAACATAAGTGAGACCAACCTGGACAGCAGGCCTTCTTCCGGTCCTGAGGAGAGTCAGCCAGCATCAGCTCATCTCCATTTGGGCTCTCAATCAACATTGCTGTGTAGGGGGTCACAATGTGATGGTCCAGGGACATCTGGAGCATTCGCTTTGTGATGTTCCTTTTCAGGGCAGCTGTGGGAGCCATGTTTCTATCAGGAGTAAGAAGCAAAGTCAGGTGTTAAAGGCTGCACCAGAAAATTATGGCTGCCTATTTGTTATTATGATATCTGTGTGATGTACTAAGATGTAAGTGGACCATAAGTGGCCACTCAGAGTGATTTTATTTTGTGCCCCAAAATCATGCCAGTGAAATTGGGCACCAATTGATAGAGGGCGTTCTGCTGTTTGAGTTTAACTGTTTTTAAGCTGACCTCAGCTTATTGCAACCCTATGAATGAGCAACCTCCAAATCCTTCTGTGATAGGCATGGGCAAACCGGCCTGCCAGGTGTTTTGGACTTCAAGTCACAGAAATCCCAGCCTATTTACCAACTGTTAGGAACTGTGGTAGATGAAGCCCAAAGCATGTGGAGGGCCAAAGTTTGCCTATGCCTATGCTATCCTGAACTCTGGTACTACAGACTCAGGGCCATGCCTTCCTTGATTGAGTCCATCCATCAGGAATGGAGTATTCGAGTTTTTGCCACTGCCCTCCACTTTGCCAACTATTATTTACTTTCCTAGTGAGCCATCTCTTCTCATGAAATGGCCAAAGTTTAGGTTTTTTGGCTTCCAGGGAAGTTCAGGTCTGATTTGTACTTGGAACCATTTATTAGTCTTTTAGTAGTCCATGGTGTCTGCTGTCCCAGGGTGAAAATTGAATCTGTGCTAAGAGGACCTTAAACTGCCTGGGAAATTTTGAGAAAAGTGATTGCAAAGTGAAATGGGGTGGAATACAACACTGTTGAATAGAAGTGGGTAAGCAGAAAGTAGATCTGTATTTACTTACAGATCACTGGGTAATTTGCAATAGATTGACAATGTCTGTCGAGTCCCCCTTATTCAGCTGCAACAAAACCATTCTATTCCCAATTTCTTCTAAAATAAACTATTCCAATGGTGGAAGTTTGTGATGAGCATGAATGATGTGTGTGTTTGGGACTGTTAGTCTTCTGCACAACGCATGGATTGAATTCAAGTGGCTGCTTTCCTCCTCACCTTTCAGCCATGAGTTGGTTGATGGTTATGTAGGCCCACAACTTCTCAGTGAATTTGGGATCAGCATGCTTGTCCTTGTTCAGAAAGTCATCCAATCCTTCAACATCTGCCAGAGTTTCCAAAACTAATTGTGCATTGCTCTAAAAAACAAAATGGACAAGCTATCAGATTAAAATTAAATGTTTTGTGGCTTTATCATGGGATGGTCACCACCATGTGTGCTAGCCTAGGAGTTTTGGGTACCACATGCTGCTTGTGGGTTACATTTTGCCCATTACTTGAGGGTTATGTGGCCTCAATGAACTGACCAACATGAAAAGGTGGTTCCCTTGATTGATACATTGGGCAACCCTTGATTTTCCAAGCAAGTTCAAAAATTCAAATATACCTGGACAGCAAACCGTTCATTCCCCACTAGCATAAAATCTATTTACAGATATAATTTAAGTAATCTCTATGCCCTGAAGTTGTTTTAACTGAAGATGGATTGACATGGTCCAATCATGGGTCGAAGCAAGTTGCAAGTGATGAAAGGAACTCACATTTAATGTGAGGGTCTTGATTCAAATTGCCCTGATGTGGTAAACTCTGAGACGCACCATGTGATCTTCAAGAAGATCTGCACAATTCTCCAAACTAAGTCTCTCTGATGTTTTGGTAGACAACTTGCCTCAACCATGACAGTCAGTCATTCTGCCTTTGGCTGATGGGAAATGTAGTAAAAACATTTGAAGAGAACCATGTTACTGAAGACTCTTCTAGTGGAACCCTCCCTCTCTGGAGTGAGCATGTTAAGAATAAATGATCACCATAAGGGGCAAAAAGAATTAATTACAATTTTTGTAGTTGTTTGTAACTAGTTACAAATAATTGCTTGTAAGCTCTATGCAAACACACCTGAAAACATCATACTCACGGC